>NC_060002.1:6310907-6611427 GCF_912999745.1 Papilio machaon
GGTAGAAGCCCGCCTGCGCCATGCGTGCCGGCAACGCCCACCTGAACACATCACAAAAACTTTCCACTGTTTTATGTGACATTATGATAGTTTCTTTTAAATATATAACTTACGACACCTATGTTACGCCCCGTAGAGGTCATAATCTCCATTCAAATATGTTAATTTAGGTATCTAATATGTCAGATGAAGACTAAGTAGATTAACATCCGCAAAGTTACTAAGTAACTTGCATATTTTAAAATTGACACATTGAAGTAATGCATTGCAAAACTCATAATCGCTTCATATTTTCTACAAGAATATCGTTGTTGGTACAAACTTGTAGTCCATATGCGGCCAACGCTTGAAGGTCTCCTTCCTCTCGGCTTCGGAGTACATAAGGGCGCGGGTCTCGCCGTCGCGCGCACTGGGCATCAGCTCGTTGGCGCGCTGACGTACGGCGGAGGCGATGGCCAGCGCCGGCACGCGTCGGTTCTGCCCCTTCAGCTCGTGTACCACCGCCGCAGTCACAAGTCGGAAGGTCACTTGCGGCAGGGAGATCGTCACTGTGCTCCACTGCAATAATACAATGTTTTAATCATCCCTTTACAACAAGTTGCCTACATTGTAACTGATAACCATGCCAGTCAGATACTGATGGAATATACTGGCTGAACCATATCAATGTCAATGAGTAATTACATTAAAAGAGTTGATGCTTATTATTTTAATAATGAAATTAATCATAAGAACTTTCACATAAGAATATATTGTCAAACAAAACTAGATTGTTGGAAAATTTTAGGGTATGTTTTATAATGAACTTGAAAATTATTAATATTCACGCATATTCATTCGCAAACGTAAAACTGTAATGATCTTCTTTGCGGAGTGTATTTGCGCGTTTAAGCCCGGTCAGCTGGGACCGGGACTAATACCCAATGGTAAAACTGTCGTTCTCCAATGAAAATCGATGCGACCGTAGCGGACTAGCGGCGAGATAACGAAGCCGAAAATAATAACACGGAACTAGATTTCATACAAAGTTCAATGTTTTTCAAACGAAATTGGTACTGCACGATTCATATTTCTATTGTTTAGTTAAAGTAAATTAATAAAAAAAAGGTAACATATAGCAAACACTTATAAAATTATGAGGAATTTAAAGCAAAACGCTACTATCCACTTTCAAAGAGTGGCAAAGTTAGAGAGATAGAATGAGAAGGAATAAGAATGGAAGAAATAATTTATAGCGACGTTAATATATCGGTTTTCTTATGGTCGCCTAGTACTAGATACTTTACCTTTTGAGCTTTAACGCCTTTTCTAGCGGGCTCGGCATCAATGGCGGTCTTGAGTGCGTTGACGAAGTCTTGCAAGCCCTCGATAGCATGCACGTCTAGATTTTGGAGGCACTGGTACAGGATCACCGCCTGCACAAACAAGAATGTTCGTTCAAAAAGGATAGCCTATGTTACTCAGTGATAATGTAGGTTTCTAATGACAAAAGAATATTTGAAATAGGTCTAGTAGTTTTTAAGTTTGTGTTATAGATTAAAATCGAATCTTCCCCCTTTATAATATTTGTATAGATAGAAGTATAAATTGTAGTAGATTAAATTAACTTTATTTATGACCAGCTATTGCCCGCGACTCTGTCCGCGCGGAAGAACACTTTATAAGTAGCCTATGTATACTTCAAGGCTATGTTCTAAATCTATGCCTAATTTGCCAGCGATATCTTGATTTTTGAGATACCTTCTAACAAACTTCCATTCATCCATTTAAACATTCGCATTTATAATATTAGTAAGATGGAATCTAGTATTTGATATATAAAAGACCAATATAACGTAGTACTAATCTTTAATCCCATTCGTCTTCAATTACACCCTCATCAGGTCTCGATATTTAATTGCCAACAAGAACTCTTACCAGTGCGAAACACGTAATTTGTTTAGTTATTCCGAACTTTGAAGGTATTTTTAAATTTCAGATATTATTTATTAAATGTACTTTATATATAGAGAATTTAATTTACATTAATTTGAAACAATTTACGTTTTACGACACGAAAAGAAAAAAAGAAAAAAACAACAATAAACTAAATTGAATTTAAAACAGACGATGCCGCTTTATTGCAAAATATATCGCCTTGGGTCTAATATTAGGTGTATGAAAATTTCTTATTACAAGTTAGTTTATCGTAAAACTTAAAAGAGTAGCTTATGTTAGAAACTTGAAAAAACAAACTAAAAACAAAAAAAACAATCAACGTAACATTTATACATATTACATAGTGTATTATGTCAGCTTTTTATGTGATACTCAAAAACGGTAAATAACATAATTCCATTAAAAATAGTAAATACACAATATGGGTAAATATGGATACGATTTTTTTAAAAAGTTAAACAGTATTTTTATCTAATAATAAATTATTTCAATAAAAAAAAAAACAAAATCATCACTTACAGGAAGTTTCGTAGAAAGGAGAACAAGTAGGAATTAAAAAAACACAGCTATAATCAAACATCAGAATTTACAACATTCAAAGCACAAAAAAAATGGAGGAAAATGTAAAAAAATATGACGTTTGAACTTAAAAATTGATAGTTTCATGAAAGCAATTAAATTTCTAAAGAAAGTATCAAGAACGTTTATAACACAACAAATTACATTCACACCGCAATTTGCTCAATCCAATAAATACTGGCTGACGACATACGCCACTGTATGATTGAAGTTAGAATTGATTAAAAAAAAACAAACTACCCACCGACTACCCGTTGAAAAATAAAGTCAACAACACTTTGATTACAACTTATAATTAGTAAGTGAACAGATCAATATCTCAACTGAAGAACAATCGAATATTATAAATCGTTACAAATTAAAGAAAACAAGAGCTCGCATCCACGATACGGTAATTACGACTGTGATTATATTATTTTATATTGTCGTGCCCTTCTATATAGTAGGTATATACTGTGGATTATAAAAGTCTAATGAAATTGTAAACTACATTTTCAAATTCGTGCTTGTATTATATTGTGCCTAGCTTAGAACCTCTATATGAGAGACCTTAAGTGTATAAAAATCACAAATACCACTAAATCTATGCCATATCATTAAACAATTAAACGCGTAATTCCATAGTGAAGTTGCAACATGTTGCATAGAATGTTGTTAATTTCACCCGCTTATATCGTATCTAACATCGCGTGGTACTGGTACCGGCTAAGATGACTAACACATCTGCATAATGTAAGCAATTCCAATACTATCGACTTGTCAAGTAATTATTTACTAATGTTTTATTCTACGCATTGTTTCTGACCACGCCTTTACAAAATCTGTAACCCTTCGTATTAAGTTACGATTTGTTATTTTTTTTTAAATGTTTCATTTCTATTTTTAATATTACCTAATAAAAATTAAATAACAGAATTTCGTTTATTAATTAAAAACACGTTTTTACATTTTGCTTCTCGTACGACGGATTGCGAAACATCGGGAAAATAAGAAAATCGCCCAGTAGTATAAATGCGTAGTAAGGAAAGTAACATTGTATGAAATATTGATTGATATTGAGACGCGACGTATCGTAACGAAAAATCGAGATCCCATCGAATGTTTATCTATTTTTTTTTTTCATATGGAACGATTCGGTAGTGGCAACCCACATAAAACATAAACCGTGGGTTTTTGAGATCAAAATCTTTGCATATCCTGTTATTGTCTTTGACAAAATAGAGATAAATAAGTTTTAAATGGGGATTTTGGTCTCAGAAACCCATGGTTAAATGAAGGAAGGATAGGTTCAAATGGAACAAATCATTTGATGCTTATAACTAAACTAGCTGTCGACCACAACTCCGTCCGGTGCAGTATTAAAAAAACTTAGTAGCCTATGAATATGTTTTACATCTATGCAAAATTTCAGCAAGACTCATGCAATTGTTCAGGAGATACCTTCAAATAAACATCCATCCATACATCTCAAACTCAAAGCAAGATAAACAGCTGTGAACTCTATAATTAGCAATTGTTATTTTCGTCTACCGCTATTATAAATTACCAAAACAAAATCAGCTCCTTTTACACTATACAATATGTTCATGGTCATGGGTCAGGTCATGTTCACAACCATTACACAAAATGGCCAACCAAGTATAGATTACAAATTTATTATAGAATAAAATAAAACTATCTTCATCTAATTTTATAATTTTGTGTTAAAATATCTCCCCAACTCAGGACACCTGGACATCCTACCACATATAGACCTAGGGCTTAGACCCTACCCAAGTTAGGGGTGACTTGGCAATAATCAACCACACGGCCCAGTGCGAGTTGGTCGATTTTACATGTATCTTTAAAATTCTTTTCCAATATGTGAAGGTTGTATCACAATATTTTCCTTCACCATAAAAATATTGGATAAATGTATATATATATTACAATTCAATCTGACCAAGCGATTACAACTGTGTCACTGACGCTCTTACATACATGTCATGAAGTATAAATCTGTCTTGCTTCCACATATACAATATTGCAAAATAAGGCAAAATTATATAGGTTTGTAGATTATTTATGTTAAATTAGAAATACTCTCTACTGGACTTATTTTTTTCATCTACTCGGTACAAGGATGTAATATTCCTTCTTTGGGCGACAGCATGCTACACAGCCTTTCATACAACTCTGCATTTATTTTGTTATCTCTAAATAACTGTCAAAAAATCTTAACCTGGAGAAATCTTCTAACAAATATCCATTTATCCATTTTAGCAATTATAATAGTAGTAAGATTATTATTAGGATTATCCGAAGCGAGCAAGTTAAATGTCATGATTCTCATTTAAAATGTTAACCAAAACAGTGTGATTGTAAGAGTCATAATACTTTTACTCTTTATCTTTCGCAACACATTTTGCATATTCATTGTGATAGTTAACATATTGAAGAGGTGTGCTAAAACATCTGTAATTCCTCTATAAATTAACAATAGGTGTACCTCTGACAGGACGAGTTCGATCTTTATGACGGTCTCGGGCTGTGGAGAGGGCAGTCGGCGCTGCAGCGCCGTGTGCAGCAACAGCACCCCGTTGTAGTCTGTGCGGGCGCCGACACCGCTTCTGTCCCATAACAACACACGGTCCGCTCCTGGTGCATATTCCACGCCGACAGTACCGCCTTCATCTAAAATTAAGTTATAAATCATGATTTCCAGTAATAGCAAATCCGGCAGAATCGTAATTGTTTACTGAAAACTGTCAAATCAAACAATGTAGGACATTGAAAAAATTAAGTACGAAAATCATTGCTACAAAAACGATGGTGACGAATCACTTATTTTTCGTTATTTACAGATTGGATTCTATTTATATGTATAATTACAGAAGTATCCCAGCCTTTCTGACTTACCCGCTGATAGACAAGATGACTGAAGTATCACACCAGAGTTCACATCCAAAACGTGTACACCACCCACGTCAGTCTTCACCAAAATTATATTTAAGTTACTATGGTACGTTAAAGAAGAAACAGGAAAGTTCATACGAATATAACCATCTTCTCGTAATATCAAAGAATCATCGCCCATCGTGGCCGTGAACACATCTGTCTATTCTACGTAAACGCCATTTGTAATTATATTTTTTATGTCAAATACTTTATCGACAACATGGCCAGAGTCAAAAACTAAAAATCAATCGTTACCGTTTTCATTATCTGTATTGTCTCTACTTGAGTAAAACAAGATTTTTTTTAAATATTTATAACTTTTATAATGAACCAAATTATATGAAACAAAAACATATTAAAATCTTCATGTAAATAATCAAAACTTTTAACGTCTATTTTTCTCAAATGATTTTAATATTACAGTAAAAGAAAGTGAACATCGACCTTAAATCGTAATTTCTACATTCAATTATAAATAAATATATAACTTATTAATTTAAGAGGTATAGTAATCCACACCTAATACTCGTGATTGTTGCCGATATTTGCGGAAAGTTACCTAATGATGTTTATCAGGGTCTTCAAGGAGTGAATGATCAACGAGTGAAGGTCCGGACCTCAGGTAGCGCCCGGACATCGTCTAGGAGTAAATTAATCTATCCGGGACTTCTCTACCAGGGCATCCAACATGATTAAGATTAAGACAGTCGTGATGTCTGATGATCTACTTTGTTAACTAAACCATAAATTTTAAGTTAGTCAAATCTATGGTTCGATAGACATCTTGCTTTAAGATTTCTCAAGCATGGCAATGAGCAGAAATAGCGGTGCTATGTAATCATTGATAAGTAGGATTATATCATATTAAGTAATTAGGTATATATCTAAGGACATCAAATAAAAAATCTTTCAAACATACATAAACTTTATTATATAAAATTGTATAAATCTTGTAAAAGTGTAAATATTCAATATGACTTACATACTACAAATATAAATGGACGGAACTCAAGTCTTTTGTTATTTTCAGATTTTAACACCCTCTATAATTCCATTCCAATTCTACTAAATCAATTAAATATTTATTTTGTTTTATTTAACAATGAGTATGTTCTTCACAACCTTAGTGTAGATTATAAAATATTGTTCAATTAACTCAAATATTTTAGATTCCTTAGATAATACTTTAAAATTATTAGCTTTACGCAGACAAAAAAATCATAGCGTGTTAGGACGGAATAAGGAAGTAAATCAGTAAGTAGTCACTTGAATAATAGTAAAACCATAATTTCCTCTGTCACAGCGCCATTAAAAATATTGTAGTCCCACTCAATTTCGTTTGTAAAACCAGAGACAACATACTTATGTTTATGGTACAGATTTTTCGACATTAGTTTCCATAGTTAGAACCATGAATATATAACCTATAGACAAAAAGGAGGCAAAAAACAACGCTTCTGGAATCCTTTTGCCGCGATAATTACTCACAGTGTTGTCATTTACAAAACAAAATGACATTTAAAAAAATCGATTTTCAGTTTGTGTCAGAAATTTACGAACGAAACACTCGATTTATTAGTCTATGGTCAGAATATATTTATGGTTAGAACATTAAAACTCCCACGACTCCAGCCATTTCAAGCCGGTCATAGTGGAGTTGGGCTCGTGTGCTAAAGGACCGGTCATGCCGTACGCCAATGGAGAGAACAGATAGAAGCTGTACACTGTACTGGAGATGACGAGACCCATCGCGCACTGGTACACGCTGCGCCCCAACTCTGGGCTCAAGTAACTCTTGATGCTACGTAACAGATATTCTGTTAAGATACCTGGAATACAAAAGTTTAATTAATTTGTGAACAATAATTGGACAGTGGACAGACCAGTGTGCTGAGTTTTCATTTAATTATTATAATACTCGTAATTAACATGCCATTGCCATGATGTAGAATTTAAAAAAAACTTAAGAAGTAGCCTATTTGTTCTTCCAGACTGTGTTCTACATGAATGACAAATTTCATCTGGCTACATTATGCCATTACGGAGCTACCTTCAAACAAAAATCAATCCATCTATACATCCTTCCATCCATATAAACATTCGCATTTATAATATTAGTAAGAAGTAAGATGTCATCCCTACATCCCTTGGTCACGCCATCACGCGTGAACGGCTGGACCAATGTCATTGTTTTTTGTTGTATTTGTTATTGTCAGGAGAAGGTTCTTATGCCAGAAAATTTTTAAAAACTAAGATGGATGGATGGATAATGATGTTTGTTGGAAGGTATCTCCAGAAAGACTTAATGGATCTTAATGCAATTTGGTATAGATATAAAAGTAAAGTTTTTTTTATTCCACGCAGACGAATTCGCGGGCGACACCTAGTAATTAATAATATTAACTATTAAGATAATCGTAGTCAGTTACGATCTTTAGTATCAAAATCATTTTAAATATGTTTTATTGGGAAAACCTGTGAGCATGGAGCTGAAGACGAGCGCGGGGAAGTAATGGTGGAAGTAAAGCACGCGGCCCATCGCCCAGAAGGGCACGTAGTGCAGCGCCCACCCCACGAAACTCCACCCCGCAGCGTTCAGCAAACGCCCTCCCCCATCCCCACTCTCTGGAATATACATATTAGTTTTTTTTTTAATAGTACAAGGTGGCATGTCGCGCCGTTCAACTTTTACAATAGGTTAATATTATTTTTTGTAATTTCGTCTAAGAAAAGTTACTTATTTTAGAAATAAGTAGCACATACGCTAAATATGTAGACACCGTTGATGAAAAATATTATTTTTTTATCTGTGATGGATATAAAATGGATATTAATATATCGTATTTTAACAACAGTCGTGATAAGCAATTTTTTTATCAATTACAAAGATTTTCATAAAATTAATCCACAAAAAAAATTAACGGTTAAACTTTACTGTTGTCTTTTAGTCTTACCTTTTAAAGGTTTTCCAAATGCCTCTGCCCTCTTTTCTCTGATAGAATTAATGATGTAGATAAAAAAGAAAACAACCAAGAAAATAAGGTTGGTCCACCAAACTACAGGGTTGCCTAATAAATATACTCTATGACCACTGCCAGAGAAAAATTGACCCTGAGGAGAAAAAAAATAAGACGAATGAAAACCAATATTTACACTGTACATTTCTAATTTATTATTAAAAATAAAATTTATTTTATAAATAAAACAAATAGATTTGTTATTTTAAAAAACGAACATAATTAAAAAAACCACAATTTTAATGATGTAATTTTTTCATGTCGTATGACGTCACAACATGGCGCGGGTTTATGTAACTTTGTTAATTTGATCTCAGAATTTAATAAATTTTCTTACCCTGTAATTGATAGGCCACTGCCAGGGTTGTGATGTCACCTCCCCTTCCTTGGGCTTGAGTCCTGAGTTGCCTTGGAACATGACGGCGTGCGACTCTATGAACCGCTCCAAGAATCCAGACGCGTACGCATCGAAACTCACCTTGGGTACTACAATATTATAAAAGAGATAATCCAATATAACTTGATCTCAGATATTTTTGGTCAGTCTTATGAAAGATGGATCAGCTTAGCTTGGACAAAGTCAAAGTAAAACGAAGATGAGAAGAAAGTTGCGGGAGACTATTAGTTTAAAAATAAAGGATCAAAAAACATACTCTCACTTTCTCAAATCTAACCGCAGGATTCAACAGGCTAAATAAATCACATCGGCAGCTCCCTTCTTGGTTATTTATTTTAAACTTGAATGTAAAACTGGATCATTAAATGTTGCAATAACATACTCACAGTCATCAAACAAGTTGTCCTCAACATTCCAAAGCGCGTGTTTGTCCCTCAAGTTGGGGTTACACGCCACCTCTTGTTGTTCGTAGCCCCACTTCGGTAACTGTTTTCCAGTTGTAGTCAATACACATGTCTGTGTAAAATAAATAGTTTAGAGATAGCAATATGTTTTAATACAAGTGTGACAGCAGTGAAATTACACACTAAAATAAATTATACAATGTATAGATTTGTCGGTAACTTACCTGTAAATAATGCACAAACATCAACTTGCTCCGCACAGTTTGGATCTCTTCCCCATCCTTCCCTCCGGAGATTAAGATCTTCCAAACATCATTGGCGTCTCCTATACCATCCTATGTGTAAAAATAAAATATTAACAAAACACTAACTGGTGCCAGTGTGCCAAAACAATCCATTCCATTACAGTGCTAATTTTCTACTATACTGGAATAAATCAAGCATAAATTAATATTCATTTTTACATGCTTGAATAATAAATAGTAAATGTAATGGCGTCTTCTTCACAGATTACAATTGTAACTCTACGATAATTCGACAGAGACATTGCTCTAAAAAGTTAAATTATCTGATTGTCTCTTTCAGCTTACCTCTCCGTACCCTGTGACCTGCAGGTACTTGTGTGAGAGAGGTGCTCGTTCCCTGTGCGAGTGCAGATTGCGGCCTGTGGCGGCGTGTGTGAGGCGCACCAGGTCTCCGCTGCGCACCACCACCGCACCCCCCGCACCACCCGACACAGACTCGCGGTCGTAGGGTTTCACCACCCACCGGTTGTTATCATCTTTGTGTGTGTACGTTGTTATCTGTTTTGTTTATAACAAATTAATTCACCAACAAATAACATACGCACAATATTTTTTCCATTAGGTACATGACTCCAGTGTAGTGCATCAATGATAAATTGTATACTTTGCCTTTATCAAATTGAACATCTTATCAAAATTATAAATACGAATGTTTAGATGTATGGATGAATGGATGGATGAATATTTGTTACATAAGTCTCTACAAACAGTAGCAAAAGAAATTTCTATAATTTTTATGGTGCTTGTAACACTTTTGTACTCTACTTACAGTCAATATACAGTTAACACTTTCAGTGCCAACTCGGCGTTTGAGTCCACTTTAGAACATAAAAATATTGTCAAATTGAATGTGTTACTAACCTGCTGCTGACGAGCCCCCACTCCGGCGGGATAGAGATGATGATGCGAGTGCAAATAGCCGCCGCCAGTGCGGTGGTTCTTCAGTGTGACGAGAGCTCCGTAAGCCACCAGACGTGGCGCACTGGCGTTGTGCAAACTATTGCCCTCCAAACGCGCCTGGAAACCCGACGAGTAGAAACCGTCGCCGTTGCCACTACAATATTAAAACAAAAACTAAAAAAAATGTCGTACTCATAGTCGTTAAGAAGTCCCTTAGAATGCATGTAGTATGATAATTATATGTGTAATAAAAATTACAATGGTATATATATCCATTCTTAACTTTGGTAGGCTTTGAGCCTGAGAGGAATAATATTATGTATAAGCTGCTGACAAATAAAAAAATAATACCTTTTGCTTAGCACTGTGAGATGAATCCAGAAAAAGAACACATAAAGAATGATCGGCCATAGAATTAATGTAAAGGTCCGTCCAATTAAATGTTTCAATGTTAACATCTGGAAATAAATATTTCACATTAATTAAATCTGCATTTATTTCAGATGCATTTTGCCACCGAGTTCACTTTATGTGAAAATTGCAACCGCATTAAATGTGTTAACTCTTAAAACTCACCACTGGTTTTGTTAGATCGCCTAGAATATTCCATAAATCTGCAATTGTGCGCAGACCAACAAACAATACAAGGAACAAACCAACAAACTTAACAGACATTGTGCATGCTAGAGACCAGCCCAGGAACAGTTGCCATGACAACATACGAGTTGAATATGGCGGCAGACCTGTATCTGTTAATGTTCTCACCTGATATAAACAAAAAAAACACTACATATTATATTATATACATATATATAAAGGTACATATGATTAACATAATTATTAGTAGAGTTCTCGTAATACTTACTTACATTTTACAATGAATGTATATCAAAGAGAGGGCAGTGATGGAAAATAATGATGTATACATGTTTTTACCTTAAAAGCTCCATAAATAGCACAGCTCATAAAAAATAACAGAATAGGATCTAAAAGAATATATCTGTTCAGAGTTAAATATCCAACATCTGAAAAAAAAAACAGATTCACAAATTTTTTTTTTATAATATTTTTTAAGTTCAGTAACTTATACTAGTTTATTTCTATAAAAATATTACAAGAACTTACCACATAACAGTAGAATGGTACCAATAGATGTGGCTTCCAAAGATTGTGTCATCTCCCAAATTGACAAAAATGTTATCGGAACTGTTAACGCTCCTAATGTAGTACAAAACTAAAAACAAATTAATAAAAATTGTTAATTTTTTTTTTCAAATATTTTAATTTTTCATATGATAATGGAACAAAGAAGCAGTGGGACCATTGAAGTTTTAAAAATCACTGATGGCCATGGACACATTGCCGTCCTTCAAGTAATAAATCAAGTATATATTTTTCTAATATTATAAATGCGAATGTTTACATGACCGCTACGACTTAGGGTCCTTCAAGAAGCGAGCGTATCACCTTCTCAAAGGCCGGCAACGCATCTGTGGTACCTCTGGTATTGCAGATGTCCATGGGCGTCGATGAACACCTTGGTGTTCCCGCTGCTCGTTTGCCCCCTTCTCTTATATAAAAAAAAATGACATATCTAGATGAAATTTGGTACAGATGTAGAACATAGTCTGGAAAAACACATAGGCTACTTATTAATTATTTTTAATGCCACACATATGACAGCTATAGTCCGGTCGCGGAGCAGGAAGAATTTCGTACAATGACCTCTTTATCTACTGACAGAGGTTCCAAACGTTTTTGTATTAAGTGCGGTTTACATGAATTATTATTTGAAAGTGAAAGAAAATTTACCAACTTATAAAATATAGTTATTACTATATAAATCATTTATTTAGATTTAATAATACAAGTAAAAATAAAAATCTAGACAAGTATCTAATAATAAAAAATCAAAAAACAGAATCTGATTCCTCTGTTTCGGAGTAACTGTTACTTTGCTCTATTGTTCAATTTCGAGAAGTGAAAAATTCATTTGCATAATATTTTAAAACCAAAAATTAATTATCGGAAAGCCGGCAATAAAATAGATGAATGCCTGCACTTTCGTCTTTCAAATATTCGTTTCGATTGTTCATTTCGAACTAACCAATAATTAACCTTTTCGGTAATCCTTCTAACGGAGCCCATAAAATTTTTATTATGCAAACAAACAAACTAAAGGTTTAGAATCCCTGAGGACGGCGGCCTTTGTTTCTGTGCGAGCGAGACTCATTGTATTTACGCGGGAGCGACAGAGACAGGTAATGCGAGTTCAATGTACGAAATTCTTCCTGCTCCGCGACCGGACTATAGTAATAATATTAGGTCCTTACATATGAAATTGGCGTTTTTCGTACTGGCCACTTTAATCACGAATTTCTCCTCTTTGGTAAGGAATTCCAAATTCAAATTTGTACAGCTATAGACTCATGTATTTGTGGTTCGATGACCGTCATTCGTTTGTTTTTTTTCTTCTGTTTTTTTCTGTTTGCGTCACTCATTTTACAAAATGGAAAACTTAAAATATCGCATTTTTTACGAGTACGAGTTCCGCCGTGACACTAGTGCTGCGGAAACGACTCGAAGGGTGAATGATGTGTATGGCGGTCGTGTTGCAAAAGAAAACACAGATCGTTTTTGGTTCCAACGTTTTCGTTCTGGAAATTTCGATCTGCAGAACAAACCCCGTGGACGGCCTGAGACTCAAGTTGATAATGAAGAGTTGAAGGCTATTGTGGAAGCGGATCCATCGCAAACCACGTCCGAGTTAGCTGCAGGCTGCGATGTTAGTGATAAAACTGTTTTAATTCATTTGAAGCAAATTGGGAAGATTAAAAAGCTTGAAAGGTGGGTACCTCACGAATTGACTGAAGGAAACCGGCAAACGCGCGTCGACTGTTGCGTTACATTACTAAACCGGCACAATAATGAAGGTATTTTAAACCGAATCATTACCTGTGATGAAAAATGGGTTCTTTACTATAATCGGAAGCGCTCAGGGCAATGGTTGGATCCTGGCCAGCCAGCCAAATCCTGCCCCAAGCGAAAATTAACCCCAAAAAAGTTACTTGTAAGCGTTTGGTGGACTAGTGTCGGTATTGTTCATTACAGTTTTCTCAAATCTGGCCAGACTATTACGGCTGATGTCTATTGTCAGCAATTGCAAACCATGATGGAAAAGCTAGCGGCTAAACAACCTAGGCTGGTCAATCGCTCCACGCCACTGCTGCTTCACGACAACGCTAGACCACACACTGCGCAACAGACGGCTACTAAATTAGAAGAGCTTCAATTGGAAAGTCTAAGACATCCTCCGTACTCCCCGGACCTTGCTCCAACAGATTACCATTTTTTTCGAAATTTGGATAACTTGTTGCAAGGGAAAAAATTCAACTCCGATGGGGCAGTCCAAATCGCCTTCAAAGATTTTATTGATTCCCGTCCGACTGGTTTTTTTAGTAAAGGGATCAATGAACTACCTATGAGATGGCAAAAGTGCATAGAAAATAATGGTTCATACTTTGATTCATTAAATATATTATATTAAAAAATATTCGACTTTTTGTTCTTCCCATACAAAACGCCAATTTCATATGTAAGGACCTAATATATAAATAATATAATAATAAGTAATTTAATTCTTTGTATACTTACAATTCTCATTCCTTCATATCTGGTACCATTATATTTATCGCCGGGTTTCTCAAAAGGATATTTTCCATCATAGCCTGACAGTTTCCCTGAGAGTGCTATTAGCATCTGAAAATAAACTTTCTATTTTAATGTTTCCATTGGAGTTTATGAGAACTGGCATAGTCAAACTAGGGTGCTTTGGGTACTATTATGCTATATTTATAAACACAACATAATTCATAACCGTAACCCAGAGGGGTAGGCCATGAACTTCTATTTGGCAAACTCCAGGCATCGTAATTTTTCAAGTTTTATCTGATATAAATGTACTAACTGACCTTTCCCAGAGGTGGATGGACATCAAAGAAGAAAGTTCTATTTATGTACCAACTAGCCATTTTACCAAAGTGAGTCTCATCCCAGCTGAAAATTACCATAATCTATATATATAAAAGAAAGTCGTGTTAGTTACACTATTTATAACTCAAGAACGGCTGAATCGATTTGACTGAAAATTTGTGGGCAGGTAGCTAAGAACCAGGAAACGGACATAGGATAATTTTTACCCCGCTTTCTATTTTTTATTCCGCGCGGACGGAGTCGCCGTTAACAGCTAGTAATAAAATAATGTAATGTAGATGTTATAAATATATAATTTAACTGGATAAGCTGGAACAATCTCATCAGCCACATATTTCTCATAAATTATTTCATGTATTGTTCTATTCTATTCTATGAAAGAATAATCTTACCAAACATGATCTGGTTCCAATACTTTATAAAATCGGGTCAAAAAGGTAGCCGCGCATATAACACCAAAAAGAATCCACCAACTGCAAATTTACAAGACTTTTAATTTATAAATTGAGCTATTTCATTATATTTGTATTTTATTAATATTTAAATAATTCAAACATCGGAGTAATTAAAATAATACTTTATCCCTACCCTTTAACACTAGATTTACTAAACACTTTCTTTTTGACCTTTTCAGACATGTTTTTATAATTTACTTTATTACTTATAATAAAACGAGGAAATATAATATAAATTATAAACTTTCTCTAAAAATAAAATAACGGTAAACACATCAAAGACATGACAATTTACGATTAACAATTGTCAATGTCAATTTCATTTTGTCGTATTGACATTTACAAAAAAACACAGAGCAGAGTATGAACGAATTTCAATATAAGCATATTCATCAGAAGTTGGAATCTGAAAAATTTGACAGAACTAACAGAATCCCACGTGATTTGCATGAAAAAATCAATGAAACTACAATTAAAGTAAGTTAGTGTCTAATGAATTTCTTTACTTTCTTCACAGGTTTGAAAAAAAAAACGATTTAACAGCGTGTCTGAAAGATACCGATACTTTATCATGATGTCATCTGTCATTATTTTTAACACAGAGCATAGGTTTCACAATACATGAATCTTAATGATGTTTGTAAATATAAAGTTGACAAAGAAACAGATTTCTCTTTATTATTTTCCCATTCCTCATTCTTTATGCGAGTATTAGTTGAGATGGTTGTGTTTTAATCTTACGTCATGAAGGCAATTATTTACGTTTTATTAGGCCACTGCTTTCTTCTAACTTGTTTGGCAGAGTTGAGTGAGGAGAAAAAAGTACAATTTGTAACAAGTTTCGTTGATTATTTAAACAATTTACCTAATCATGCCTTCATATATGATGACGGTGTCCTATTGAACGCGCAAAAAACTGTGAGTAATCATATTAACATTTTATTTCTAATTTTATCTAAGGTTATCAAGTTTTCAACTTCAACAACATCTTTGTATATGTATTATCGCAATACCAATACTTATTATTTTAATATAATATAAAGATAAATAAATTAATCATTAAACACTTGCAAAATGTCAGTTATTGTTTGATGACAACATTATTATAATTTTTTAATTAATTATTATTTAATTATTTTTTAATTATATTTAATAATTATTTGCAGGATGAAAACAACTACAAGATTGAAATAAAACTTAAAGTTACTAGTATTCATAATCTTGAAGCATACTCTTATCATACATGTTCTGTCTCTTTGGAAGACACCGGAGGTAGTGATATCCACATAAAAGATGATTACAATTGCGAACCACCACCACCTTCAACTACTACGGAGTTTAATGTGGATAGCATAGTGTCTCAAGAAAAAAGCACAACAACAGAAGATGGTATAGAACACCTGCCCGTGCAACTTGATAATGAAGTGCAAACTAATACTGCGGTGAGTTATATTTTGTTTTATTTTTCTAATGATTTATCTAAAAAAAAAATTTAAAAGGTAATAGGAAAAGGAAAGTATAAAATAAAAGATATATATTTTTTTTGTTTCTTATGAAAAAAAAACGATTTTATAAGATTTTGGTGACTGCATGACCAGTTTTATTGATTATAACAACTAAAGAAGATTATTCAAAACGTTAGAGTATCTAGACTTGAGTTTCCTTGAAAGTTTTCCATATTATTCAAACTATATACTAAAAATCAATATACTTTTAATTGATTCAAAAATAAATAATTTAAGCATGATACAAGGTACTTATCTTAGTTAAACTATATTTATATATGAATCGAAAACTTTGTACCCACCTTTTAAGGGAATTGTGGTAAAAGATGAACATGTAATTAAAAAAACAAATCCTTAAGTATGAATTATGGTTTAATTTTGATCAATGAATGACCATTATTAATTATTAAAACTCAAAACATAATTTAGTAAAGTATTTGTTCTTTTCACCTTGAGATGTGCTTCCGAGATTGTATGTCACATTAGCCCTATAACATTATTAGTTACAGTGCATTGTTAACTGTACTTTACTTTTAAATAAATTACAAACACAATTTTTATTATTAATAACACTAAAGTTTTTTTTAATATCCTAATCATTACTTAGGATGAAGAAGAAATAAATAATATTTTCATTTTATTTATTCAAATATGTTATTACTGTAGCCATGTAACCAGTTTTGTATTAGGTTTGTGAAATTTTACACACTCAAAACTACCAAAGAATGTCTTGTCTGTCTTGTCTAACAGCTATAATGTTACTCTCTAAATATTACTCTGGATAACTCTTAAAAATATTAACAATATCAATCCAGTGTAAGGACAAAACTATAAATAATTAAAATAAAAAAAAATAAAATAACATTTAATCCTTCCCACCATTACAACGCAATAAAAACTAACATATTACAAAATAATTATAAATACATAAAACAGAATAAAATTAAAATTACACTAGCATAAAGAAACATTTATAATTAACGTTGCAATGCTGACCGGATAGGGTCCTCCCTCAGCTTTGTATGCTGGGTGCTCCTCTCTGGAACACTCAGCGCTGATCTTCCGCGAAAACCCTCACGACTATCCGCACGCCAGTTGCAGCGGTGGATAACCAAACATAAATATTTATATATAAAGATAAATAAAAATTTCAATATTACAAAAGATAAAATAAGATAAGAACTAATAAATAATATAAGAACTATGGTATAAAAAGAAGTTAAAGTTATGTATAATTAACGGGTCCTAAGTTCAATATGCAAGGTATTTAAAACAATATTAAAGAAAAGAAAAAAAAACTTATTCACTATCATAACTTCAATGTAACTTAAAACAAATAGAAATTCTGGAACAATATTAGTCTCCCTTTTACATATGTACATTTCGATAAGCAGCCAAAGAGTGCAGGAAAAAAAAAAAATTAGAAAAAAGATTTATTATAAATTTTCTGCTTCTGGACTTCTAATAAAAATACTTTTAGCTTTCTTTTAAAAGTAAGTTAGTAAAAAGTAATTAGTATTTAGATAGCTAAACTTGGCTATAGTAATATGACATAGTGCCAGATCAATTAGCTCCAGCCGCTGTAATTGAACCTCTTAAATTGATTTGACATTTTTATGACTTTATAATCTGTGTACCATGTACGATTTATTTGATCATCTTTTATGCTCATTTCTAGGTAAAAGAGTAAGTGGCTAATCAGTAATTGTGTAGCTATGAAATTGCCGATTTTTGGGTTCCTTCCATACTAATATTATAAATGCTAATGTTTAGATGGATGGATGTTTGTTTAAAGGTATTTTCAGAACGGCTAAAAGGATCTTGATGAAATTAGGCATAGATGTAGAACATAGTCTGGAAGAACACACAGGGTACTAAGTCAGTTTTTTTAATAAGCGCGGATGGAGTCGCGTGCGACAGTAATAAAATGTTATTAAAGGATCACTTATGGCTAATACATCTAATATATAAAATTCTCGTGTCACAGTTTTCTTTCCCGTACTCCTCCGAAACGGCTTGACCGATTCTCATGAAATTTTGTGAGCATATTCAGTAGGTCTGAGAATCGGCCAACATCTATTTTTCATTTTTTTTTTAACCGCGCAGACGGAGTCGCGGGCGACAGCTAGTTACTTATAATTTGATGTAGATCAGAATAGCTGTCGCCCGCGACTCCGTCCGCGGAGATTAAAAAGAACTGAATTAGTATCCTATATGTTCTTCCACACTATGTTCTACACCTATGCCAAAATTCATCGAGGTCCATTGAGCAGTTCTGGAGATACTTTCATACAAACATCCTTCCATTTTAACATTCACATTTATGATATTAGTATGATGGATTATAACCCCAGTGCCGCCATGAGAATGGCAAGTACAGATGTTCTTGACCTCCACACGGCATTTGCTCAAAAATGTCCCATAAAAATAAATAATTTATTCTACATCTGCCTATCCTGTAATTCATAAAATAAATTCAATTTACTATAGATTTAATAAGCTATAATAATTGCTTTCTGTAACTAAATTGCTTTGGTAAAATCGGACTTTAAATTATGTACATTGTTCACGGATAATTAGAAGCCGTTAAATCAATTATTATTTTTAAGCGCAAACCGCGAATATTTACACGTGTAAGAATAAAATGATGTATTTTATTTATAAAATACATCTCGCTCAATACAATCGTATTGTTAGTACTTGCTATATAAGGGGGCGTTTACAATCACAACAAAAATAAACCAAACTAGTTGCGTCAGACCTGTCATATTCCTTAATGTGATAATTCGCGCTCTTTTTTATTCTATAGATATAGATAATGCTGAGTGACTACTGTCGACTCTACCGAAAAATATTTTACTATGTTCTAATTTTATAAAATAACTAGCTGTCGTCCGCGACTCATTCCGCGTGGCATTAAAATAAGTTATGTGCCTATGTGTTCTGCCTGACTATGTTCTGCAACCGTGCCAAATTTCATCAAGATCCGTTGAGCTGTTCTGGAAATGCCTTCAAACAAACATCGATCCATCTAAACATTCGCATTTATAATATTAGTAGATATAAATAGATTTAAAATGCTTAATGTATTGTTAATGCACAGTGCAAAAGACTGGCTCAAGTTAGCAGGGTTAAGCACTAAGTTATCGCTCCTGCGCTGGCATAAAGGTGTGACTGAAAGCATACTAAACAACTGTTTACATCTACATCGCTAAAATTGGCAAAATTTGATTTATCCCTTTAATATTTTTCATACAAAACCAATTTTTGATGTTTTCTGAAGATCCTTCTTGGTGTTCATTACTTGAAATGAATCAACTCGCTCTATTTTATGATGTTAATTGACCGCGAAATTATCATACTCATATTTAGTTTTCCTACACTGGTTTAGTGTGATCACCGGCTTACTAATTGTGCATTTGTATCTTGTTCTTAGAAGCCATGTGTACGATGTGATCATTGTTATATTTAATTTATTATATATCCCTACCTTATAAAGCTGGTGATGTAGTGATTTATTAAAAGTATTTCCGGTGGCTATGTATTTTTTTTGGATGCATACAAATGTTTTTTTTTTTATCCATCACTGTTTTATCTATTTATCTTAGTCCATTTATTATGTTTTTCAGAAGATTTTGTTTAGTATGTATTTATTTTATATGTGTCCATGAACTCATTATGATAACACTATTACGAACATATCGTAGTGTCAATAAATCGCACTCATCTCGGTAATGACCAACTAACCTTAGTCATTATATGAACATGCGTTAAAGCAAAAGCAATACATAAAGAAAAGACGACTTAATATTCATTTAAAGCCAATGGACAATGGACTTAGGTGTACGTATTTGGTTAGTTTCTACGCACGTGTTAAAATTTTCCTATTTGATGACTGGATTAGTTACGCTAATAGGTAAACTAATTTAATGGACAAACAGTGGTAAACGCTAGTAACAACAACCTCTGTTGCGCGAATGTGTCGGCTTGTCCGGTGTAATACTACGACCACACCGAAGACAGGCGTCAAGGGGAAACAATACTGCCGTCTGAACATTTCCGTCTCATGAGTGTGCGTGCCGGAGACCTAATTTTTGTCCTCTTCTCCTTCCCACCCTTTTTACTATAAGGAAAGGATGGGAAGAAGTTTATTTGCAGGTGACGCCTTCAAAGATGAAATATTCTCTTCCTATGCGTCTCTTTCGACGTCTATTGGCAGTAGTTTCTTCGCTTTATCGGCGTATCTAGGTAGCCGCCTACTCGTTTGCCACCTTATAATATAAAAACAATCTCATAGCTGTCATTAAGATAAATGAGAATCAAAATGACGACTATTTGTTTTGCTACTGCAATTACGACATTATTCGTCCACTCCTTGCACTTGTTTTTGTTTAATGACTAAATTTATCGCGTAATATTGTTTTCTTTATACTAATTAAATATTACATAATTATTAAACATTGATTCTATCAGCTTTAATCCGATGGATAAATATTCTATGTGAAGATATTTTTTTGTAGTATTATGATTAATTTGATATCTACTTCAACCATTAACACAATTCATATTTTATTCGCTTTCTAGTAATGTTTGACCGGTTATCAATATTAATTTATAAATAAACGAAGTTTTTATTATTTGTAGTGTGGGATAAAGAGGTCATTAACCCACTTTACGTGTTAGTATTACACTGGTGATGCATTTTCATGATCACGCAGCATATTATAATCGCGAAGATGTTCTCAAATTGACAAATGGCCTTTTGATGCTTTAGGATTTTTTCAGCCATCATAACTTCAAAACGTTCTAAGAAATAAGCTAACGTGTAACAATTTCTGTAATCGCAAATAAGTATTTAGACATACATAAATGGAAATATTAAAAAAAACAACTTCAACGCTTTACAGCGATAGTCACGGTGCACATGACGAATTAATTCTTCACGAATGTTACGAAATGGATAATTTAATTTATATCCTTGTTAATTTCATGGATACACTTTTCAATATATAGGGTACCTATTTCTAAATTAAACAATATTAAATTTTTTATTTGTATAGTTGAATAAATTCCGAAGACGATATTGACAACCAAATACTTAGCTAAAAACCTATTTAAAACACAATGACACTGTGAAATTCTTTAGGCCACCTCTGGAGAACAGTTCATCGC
Organism: Papilio machaon; assembly: GCF_912999745.1. Classification (NCBI taxonomy): domain Eukaryota; kingdom Metazoa; phylum Arthropoda; class Insecta; order Lepidoptera; family Papilionidae; genus Papilio; species Papilio machaon. The sequence continues at coordinate 6,332,510 of NC_060002.1, forward strand.
AATACCAAGGGAGAAGCCTGCTGCACCATGTATCGGATGTTCCACCTTCGTGAATCCCGGAGCTGCGGGCGTCGAGGAGTTGGCTTTGCTGGGTATCCGGCACCTCAACAGGCACGACCCCGATGTCAAGCATGAGTTGAATTCAGTCGTTGAAGTGGAAAGGCAGGTTCAGGTTGGTTGATAATACTCTCTATCTTTGTCTAGCGCGTATCCTGTATGGTGGTGGGGCTAGCTTTTCTCATTACTCTCTTCTATTTCGCTCTGTCCTTACCAAATGTTTACCAGAATTCTAAAAATATTCCGGTATCTAAGTCAAACCAAAAAAAAATAATAATAATTGAAATTTATTTAAGTCCTGTAAAGTCACTGAATTTTCCTGGTCGAGCCAGCTTTACACATTATTTGTTGCTGCCAGCTCTACTGCTGTTGTGCGAATGTTGGTATAGCACTGAACCTTTTTTTATTAAAACTTATAAGAATATTTATCATTATTAGGACAATTAATGTTTACATAAAGTAATAAGTATTGGTTTAATAGTTCATTGGCGTAAATTGAATATTTTTTTTATTTCATATTTGTTTCAGATTGTAAACGGTGTAAGATACATTCTAACGCTAAAAGTTGATTATAACAATTGTACTATCGATGTGGCAGAAAGTTGTACAGTTGTAAAACCTTGCAAAATAAGTATTTTAGAAAAGCCGTGGGTCAGGTTATACGATGGTTCAAAATATAGAGGGATTTTAGCTAATAATTGTACAGAAGAATGGATATTTAGCGACAACGGTGAAGTTATAAACGACGAAAATAAAGGCAAAGATATTGTAAAAGTACCAAAAGATGATCTAGATAACGAAGGTGGCGCACATAAACCTATTCCTGATTTTGACAAAATTGCGAACACAGGCTCGGTAGATGATATACTTAAAGCTATACATAATTCCGACGTACAAGCTCAACCGTTAACAGAGAGAACCTTATCGGAGGGAGAAGTGAAAAAGTTAGAAGAACAAGTTATACCTTACAATCAGTTTTCGGATATATCAACGTTACATGAAGATGAAATAACCGCAAAACCTGATTCAGAAAACTTTAATTCCCACTCGATCAATAAAATTGAATCCAGAAAAAAATATATACCAAATTCTAATTCTTTTACGTTTGATAGCGAAGAGAAAAAAATTAATTCCTTAAACAGTGATAAGAAAAAAGCTATCGATGATTTACTTAATTTTTTTGCATCTGTTGATTCACATTCAAATCAACAAACAGAGAGAAGAAAAAGGAATTTAAATTTTGTTGGTGGAAAGCTACAAAAAAACATTAATGATCCAATGTACAAAACATTAGCAGAAGAATCATTAGCAAAATATTTACAAATATCAAATGAAGACGAAGAATATGAAGTATTAAAAGTTGAAGATGTTAGTGTCCAAGTTGTGTCTGGACAACTTACTACAATAACATTTCAAATAGTAAAAAAGAATGCACATTCTTCATCTCCACAGAAATGTACTGCACATGTTTGGGAAAAGCCTTGGATACAATTTAAAGATATAAAAGTAACCTGTCAATATAATCAATTGAATGATACGAGACGTAGAAGACAAATACCAGGTGGTGCGTTAGAGCAAAATCCGAATGATCCCAAATATTTGGAATTAGCTAACGAATCTATGCAAAAGTATTTACAAACTACGGGCAATTCAAGGCCCCACAAAGTGGTCGAAGTTGAAAAGGTTAAGACTCAAGTTGTGTCTGGTACGTTGACGGAAATTCATTTTAAGATTATGCCAGTGCAAAGCACGGGTGATGTCATAAGCTGTCTTTCCAAGGTGTGGGAACAAAGCTGGCTTAACAAAAAAGATATAGACGTCAAATGCCAAATTGGTGATGGTAAATGGCGATCGAAGAGGCAAGCTTTCGGTGGACAGACCGAGCGAAATCCGAATGACCCCAAATATTTGGAATTAGCTAACGAATCTATGCAAAAGTATTTACAAACTACGGGCAATTCACAGCCCCACAAAGTCGTCGAAGTTGAAAAAGTTACGACACAACTTGTTTCTGGTACGTTGACGGAAATTCATTTTAAGATTATGCCAGTGCAAAGCACGGGTGACGTCATAAGCTGTCTTTCCAAGGTGTGGGAACAAAGCTGGCTTAACAAAAAAGATATAGACGTCAAATGCCAAATTGGCGATGGTAAATGGCGATCGAAGAGGCAAGCTTTCGGTGGACAGACCGAGCGAAATCCGAATGACCCCAAATATTTGGAATTAGCTAACGAATCTATGCAAAAGTATTTACAAACTACGGGCAATTCACAGCCCCACAAAGTCGTCGAAGTTGAAAAAGTTACGACACAACTTGTTTCTGGTACGTTGACGGAAATTCATTTTAAGATTATGCCAGTGCAAAGCACGGGTGATGTCATAAGCTGTCTTTCCAAGGTGTGGGAACAAAGCTGGCTTAACAAAAAAGATATAGACGTCAAATGCCAAATTGGCGATGGTAAATGGAGGTCAAAGCGGCAAGTAATTGCGGGCGGAATAACTGAAAAAAATCCAAATGACCCCAAATATTTGGAATTAGCTAACGAATCTATGCAGAAATATTTGCAAACTACGGGCAATTCACGGCCCCACAAAGTCGTCGAAGTTGAGAGAGTTACTACTCAAGTTGTTGCTGGTTTTATGACGAGAATCTATTTTAAAATTTTGCCAATGCAAGGCACAGGCGACGTCATAAGCTGTCTATCCAAGGTATGGGAACGAAGTCGACAGGAAAAAGACATAGACGTCAAATGCCAAATTGGTGATGGTAAATGGCGATCGAAGAGGCAAGCTTTCGGTGGACAGACCGAGCGAAATCCGAATCACCCCAAATATTTGGAATTAGCTAACGAATCTATGCAAAAGTATTTACAAACTACGGGCAATTCACAGCCCCACAAAGTCGTCGAAGTTGAAAAAGTTACGACACAACTCGTTTCTGGTACGTTGACGGAAATTCATTTTAAGATTATGCCAGTGCAAAGCACGGGTGACGTCATAAGCTGTCTTTCCAAGGTGTGGGAACAAAGCTGGCTTAACAAAAAAGATATAGACGTCAAATGCCAAATTGGCGATGGTAAATGGCGATCGAAGAGGCAAGCTTTCGGTGGACAGACCGAGCGAAATCCGAATGACCCCAAATATTTGGAATTAGCTAACGAATCTATGCAAAAGTATTTACAAACTACGGGCAATTCACAGCCCCACAAAGTCGTCGAAGTTGAAAAAGTTACGACACAACTTGTTTCTGGTACGTTGACGGAAATTCATTTTAAGATTATGCCAGTGCAAAGCACGGGTGACGTCATAAGCTGTCTTTCCAAGGTGTGGGAACAAAGCTGGCTTAACAAAAAAGATATAGACGTCAAATGCCAAATTGGCGATGGTAAATGGCGATCGAAGAGGCAAGCTTTCGGTGGACAGACCGAGCGAAATCCGAATGACCCCAAATATTTGGAATTAGCTAACGAATCTATGCAAAAGTATTTACAAACTACGGGCAATTCACAGCCCCACAAAGTCGTCGAAGTTGAAAAAGTTACGACACAACTTGTTTCTGGTACGTTGACGGAAATTCATTTTAAGATTATGCCAGTGCAAAGCACGGGTGATGTCATAAGCTGTCTTTCCAAGGTGTGGGAACAAAGCTGGCTTAACAAAAAAGATATAGACGTCAAATGCCAAATTGGCGATGGTAAATGGAGGTCAAAGCGGCAAGTAATTGCGGGCGGAATAACTGAAAAAAATCCAAATGACCCCAAATATTTGGAATTAGCTAACGAATCTATGCAGAAATATTTGCAAACTACGGGCAATTCACGGCCCCACAAAGTCGTCGAAGTTGAGAGAGTTACTACTCAAGTTGTTGCTGGTTTTATGACGAGAATCTATTTTAAAATTTTGCCAATGCAAGGCACAGGCGACGTCATAAGCTGTCTATCCAAGGTATGGGAACGAAGTCGACAGGAAAAAGACATAGACGTCAAATGCCAAATTGGTGATGGTAAATGGCGATCGAAGAGGCAAGCTTTCGGTGGACAGACCGAGCGAAATCCGAATGACCCCAAATATTTGGAATTAGCTAACGAATCTATGCAAAAGTATTTACAAACTACGGGCAATTCACAGCCCCACAAAGTCGTCGAAGTTGAAAAAGTTACGACACAACTCGTTTCTGGTACGTTGACGGAAATTCATTTTAAGATTATGCCAGTGCAAAGCACGGGTGACGTCATAAGCTGTCTTTCCAAGGTGTGGGAACAAAGCTGGCTTAACAAAAAAGATATAGACGTCAAATGCCAAATTGGCGATGGTAAATGGCGATCGAAGAGGCAAGCTTTCGGTGGACAGACCGAGCGAAATCCGAATGACCCCAAATATTTGGAATTAGCTAACGAATCTATGCAAAAGTATTTACAAACTACGGGCAATTCACAGCCCCACAAAGTCGTCGAAGTTGAAAAAGTTACGACACAACTTGTTTCTGGTACGTTGACGGAAATTCATTTTAAGATTATGCCAGTGCAAAGCACGGGTGACGTCATAAGCTGTCTTTCCAAGGTGTGGGAACAAAGCTGGCTTAACAAAAAAGATATAGACGTCAAATGCCAAATTGGCGATGGTAAATGGAGGTCAAAGCGGCAAGTAATTGCGGGCGGAATAACTGAAAAAAATCCAAATGACCCCAAATATTTGGAATTAGCTAACGAGTCTATGCAGAAATATTTGCAAACTACGGGAAATTCACGGCCCCACAAAGTCGTCGAAGTTGAGAGAGTTACTACTCAAGTTGTTGCTGGTTTTATGACGAGAATCTATTTTAAAATTTTGCCAATGCAAGGCACAGGCGACGTCATAAGCTGTCTATCCAAGGTATGGGAACGAAGTCGACAGGAAAAAGACATAGACGTCAAATGCCAAATTGGTGATGGTAAATGGCGATCGAAGAGGCAAGCTTTCGGTGGACAGACCGAGCGAAATCCGAATGACCCCAAATATTTGGAATTAGCTAACGAATCTATGCAAAAGTATTTACAAACTACGGGCAATTCACAGCCCCACAAAGTCGTCGAAGTTGAAAAAGTTACGACACAACTCGTTTCTGGTACGTTGACGGAAATTCATTTTAAGATTATGCCAGTGCAAAGCACAGGTGATGTCATAAGCTGTCTTTCCAAGGTGTGGGAACAAAGCTGGCTTAACAAAAAAGATATAGACGTCAAATGCCAAATTGGTGATGGTAAATGGCGATCGAAGAGGCATGCTTTCGGTGGACAGACCGAGCGAAATCCGAATGACCCCAAATATTTGGAATTAGCTAACGAATCTATGCAAAAGTATTTACAAACTACGGGCAATTCACAGCCCCACAAAGTCGTCGAAGTTGAAAAAGTTACGACACAACTTGTTTCTGGTACGTTAACGGAAATTCATTTTAAGATTATGCCAGTGCAAAGCACGGGTGACGTCATAAGCTGTCTTTCCAAGGTGTGGGAACAAAGCTGGCTTAACAAAAAAGATATAGACGTCAAATGCCAAATTGGCGATGGTAAATGGAGGTCAAAGAGGCAAGTAATTGCGGGCGGAATAACTGAAAAAAATCCAAATGACCCCAAATATTTGGAATTAGCTAACGAATCTATGCAGAAATATTTGCAAACTACGGGCAATTCACGGCCCCACAAAGTCGTCGAAGTTGAGAGAGTTACTACTCAAGTTGTTGCTGGTTTTATGACGAGAATCTATTTTAAAATTTTGCCAATGCAAGGCACAGGCGACGTCATAAGCTGTCTATCCAAGGTATGGGAACGAAGTCGACAGGAAAAAGACATAGACGTCAAATGCCAAATTGGTGATGGTAAATGGCGATCGAAGAGGCAAGCTTTCGGTGGACAGACCGAGCGAAATCCGAATGACCCCAAATATTTGGAATTAGCTAACGAATCTATGCAAAAGTATTTACAAACTACGGGCAATTCACAGCCCCACAAAGTCGTCGAAGTTGAAAAAGTTACGACACAACTTGTTTCTGGTACGTTGACGGAAATTCATTTTAAGATTATGCCAGTGCAAAGCACGGGTGATGTCATAAGCTGTCTTTCCAAGGTGTGGGAACAAAGCTGGCTTAACAGAAAAGATATAGACGTCAAATGCCAAATTGGCGACGGTAAATGGAGGTCAAAGCGGCAAGTAATTGCGGGCGGAATAACTGAAAAAAATCCGAATGACCCCAAATATTTGGAATTAGCTAACGAATCTATGCAGAAATATTTGCAAACTACGGGCAATTCACGGCCCCACAAAGTCGTCGAAGTTGAGAGAGTTACTACTCAAGTTGTTGCTGGTTTTATGACGAGAATCTATTTTAAAATTTTGCCAATGCAAGGCACAGGCGACGTCATAAGCTGTCTATCTAAGGTATGGGAACGAAGTCGACAGGAAAAAGACATAGACGTCAATTGCCAAGTTGGCGATGGTAAATGGAGGTTAAAGCGGCAAGTAATTGCGGGCGGAATAACTGAAAAAAATCCGAATGGCTCTCAATATTTAGATCTGGCAGGGAAAAATCAATTAAACCATAATAAAAAGAAACATTCTGGGTTGGGTACTAAAAAGTCTGATAGAATAATAGTGGAAAAACTGGTACGTGAGTCTTTAGAGAAGCTTGAAAAGTCATCTGCTCATAAGCATAAACAAAGGGTATATCAAATAATAAACTATTCTAGTAAAAAACCATCTGAGCCGACGTCAATTTATTTCGACGTGGGTTACACGACATGCTTGAAATTCGAAATAGTAAATGATATAACACAGTGTAAGTTTTTAAATGATACACCATTACGACATTGTGTATCACAAGTTTGGGAAAGACCATGGTTAAAAGATGGCAAAGATATTGAGGTGAATTGTGAAGAGCGATCAATAGAAGAAATGAATTCTGAAAACGCAATGCTATTAGCTGCTTCTGCGTTAAAACACATCGAAGCCAAGTACTCCCACCCACGACGACAAAAAGTTGTGAAGCTAATCTCGTTTGGAAAACAACTAATCGCGGGTGTCCATTATAGAATGACAATTGAAGTGGGTCCTACAAATTGTTTGGCCCTAAGTTCTAAGCAAAAGTGTACGCTGGTCGATAATATGGGACCGAATAAGATTTGTCATGTGAATGTATGGCCTCGACCGTCTGTTGACCGGTTATTAAATATCCGTGTTGTTTGCGACCATAAAACAGGTAGCAACTTTACACTTCGAAATCAAGAGGCCCGCGTTCTTTTTAATGACTTTCTTGATACCTACAAACCGGCGTATGCGAGCAATGAGACTGAAAAGTTGAGGAGATTTGAAATATTTAGAAACAACGTAAAAATGATCCATGCATTGAACATAGGGGATGCAGGTACGGCTAGGTATGGTGTTACTAAATTCGCTGACTTAACCCACGAAGAATTCAAGACACAATTTTTGGGTTTGAAGCCGAGTCTACGTAATCAGAATCAGATACCGATGACGAAAGCGGTTATACCAGAAGTGAATTTGCCCGGTGCGTTTGACTGGCGGCAGCGCGGTGCCGTTACCCCTGTCAAGGATCAGGGCAGCTGTGGAAGCTGCTGGGCTTTCAGTGTTACAGGTAAACTGACATTTTAACGCAACCATAGTCAATTTAAAAAAAAAACATAAAAAATTTGTAAACCATAGATCATCAAAAACATAATTGTTGCTTTTTACTTCAAATTTGTAGAAGGATTATTTCATACAATCATTTTTCCGGTGTTAATATCTGTTTGAAAAGATTTGTTTAGCCAAATTTAAATTACTTTTACATAAGTTTCTAGTAATAAAATATTTCTTATGGAAGAGCCTGTTAATTTTGTATCATTCTTTTAGGTAACGTTGAGGGACAGTGGCAGTTAAAGACTGGCAACCTGCTATCACTAAGCGAACAAGAGCTAGTAGATTGCGATAAATTGGATGATGGTTGCAACGGTGGTTACATGGACAATGCTTACAGGTACAGTACAAGTTATTATATTTCTGCTTTAGTATCTGATGTTTTCTCTTAAGGCTCGCTAGCATCGCCTTCTTTCTGTGAACTATGCTTCTTTATTTTTCAAGGTTTAAGTTAAGATATTTATATTACAACTAGCTGTCGTCCGTGATTCCGTCCGCGCGGAATAAAAAAAAAACATAATTAATATGTGTTCTTCCAGACTATGTTCTACATCTGCCAAATTTTATCAAGATCGAGATACCTTCAAACAAACGTCCATCCATCTAAACATTCGCATTTATAATATTAGTAAGATAGTTGTGAGGTTTCTTTTAAGGAATGATGGTATATTTGTAAATTAGTCATAGAATACTTTCAACAAAAATTGCTGTTTGGATTTCCCTTAATGTAGAAAAATAATTGGCATTTTGAAATATGTTTGCAATTTGCATAAACATTAAAATATGCAATAATTACTGTAAAATAATGTATGCGTTAAATTGTTTAATTTATGAGTCTTATTGTGAATTTCCATTGCCGTAGGGTTTGTTAACCAACATGTTGTCTTTTGTTCTTTTTAAAGATAATGATAGGGATTATATGTTTTCGCATACTTGTTTCGATAGTGAAAACTCACGATATTATTTTGTTATTCAACGTGACTGTTACATCGCAAAACAATGGGAAAGGAATTAACGGATTTTACCGCCGATAAAATACCGTGAAATAAAACATTATAGACTTGTCAGCTATTAATGTTTGCTTTGTTTATGTTATTAGTGACTTGAGTATCGTAAAAATTATTATTATCTTAGTTTAGTATAGAATATATTTAATGAGTTTTGCTAATGTTACCGTAAATGCTGAAACTTTATAAAAACTAGACAATATTAAAGGAAACTATACAAAAATCTTACTTATCTTACTAATATTATAAATTCGAATGTTTCGATGGATGGATGTTTGTTAGGAGTTAGAACGTCTGAATGGATCTGGATAAAATTTGGCACGGAAGAACATAGTCTGGAAGAACACGTAGGCTACTTATTAAGTTATGTAGGCTAATTTCGGAGTCGCTAGCTACAGCTAGTATGAAGTACATGTAAACCAAACAAACAATCGTGTTAGGCTAAATGCCTAATAACTTTGATGAATTTCATCAAGGAATTATTATACATTAATTATGACGTTTAACATTATATTTAATTTAAAGGCAAACATTACATTCTATAAACAAAAGGGAGTAACAAAAACTGTGCAAATAACATTAAACTTACATCAAAGGAATTAAAAATCATGCTAAAATAAAAATCCAAATAATTAATTAAGTTACACATGATGAACATAAAACAAAATAAAATAAATATTACTAAACAATTTTCGATTGCTATTAAAATTAAGTTAATTAAAATTCGAACCTAGATTAGCGAGAAACCTCTATAAGCGAGGTACCAGCAGACGTCTTCCATAACAAAGAAATACGTGTTAGAGAGAAATCTTTATATGCGATTAAAATATCGCACTACCTTGGATTCTTGCTTGTCAAAGTTATTCAAGTTCTTCTCAGTATTTAGACATACTAGCTGTCGCCCGTGACTCTGTTCGTGCGAAATTAAAAATAACTTTATTAGTAGCCTATGTGTTCTTCCAGACTATGTTTTACATCTTTGCTAAATTTCATCAAGATCCATTGAGCCGCTCCTGAGATACCTTCAAACAAAGATCCATCTGTCCATCTATCCATCCATCCAAACATTCACTTTAATAATATTAGTAAGATTTTAGTCAATACATTTAATTCTACTTTATACAAATATGTCCATACAATTTCAGAGCTATTGAGCAAATGGGTGGGCTTGAGTTGGAAGACGACTATCCTTACGCAGGCAAAGCTCACGATAGGTGCAGTTACAACAAGACGTTGTCTCGAGTGACCATCAGCGGCGCGGTCAACATCAGCAACAACGAGACAGACATGGCCAAGTGGTTGGTCAAAAATGGACCCATATCTATTGGTAAGTTAACACCTTCCATGCTACGATTTTCATATGTAAGCGAAATTACTTGGCGAGCCATTGGCACTAAACGTGTTAACCGTTAATTTACTAATGTCAACATTAAAAAATAAATTCATGCATGTGTTGGATAATATTTTAGTCCCCTTTGCTTACCCACGCTTTTCTTGTAAGGAAAGGATGTGAGGGCGCATAGGAAGGCATATATCCTTTTTCTGTGCGTCCCCCTCCTCTGTCGATTAAAGGTAGGTAATTGCTGAAGTATATGGTCGCTCGCTTCGCTATTTCGTCGTATTCAGGTGACCACTTGCTCGTTGGCCACCTTCTTATATAAAAAAGATGTTTTTATGTAATCCAGTTGGCACCTGCTACTTTTGTTGTTAGTGTTGTGTTTTGTATTGTCAGGTATAAACGCGAACGCGATGCAGTTCTACATGGGCGGGGTGTCTCACCCTTGGCGCATGCTGTGCAGCCCCGACAACCTCGACCACGGCGTACTCATCGTCGGCTATGGAGTCTCTGGTCAGATAACACTTCTTTTTTATTACTTATTATGTAGTATTGTCCGCGTGTGTTATTATTTTTCTACCTCGATTTATTTGTTTATCTATAGCTAGTTGTCGCCCGTGACTCCGTCTGCGTGGGATTAAAAAAAATCTTAATTAGTAACCTATGTGTTCTTCCAGACTATATCAATCTATGCCAAATTTCAACAAGATCTATGCAGCGGTTCTTGAGATACCTTCTGGTAAACCTCCATCCATTCATACATCTATATATATAAAAGAAAGTCGTGTTAGTTACACTATTTATAACTCAAGAACGGCTGAATCGATTTGACTGAAAATTGGTGGGCAGGTAGCTTAGAACCAGGAAACGGACATAGGATAATTTTTACCCCGTTTTCTATTTTTTATTCCGCGTGGACGGAGTCGCGGATAAAAGCTAGTTTATAATATTTATAGGATTAAATTGTTAATAAATAGAAAATTAATAACAAAGAAATGTTATTATTAAATTATTACCTGTTCAAAAAAAAATATGTTACCATAGGAACCAAATTTTCTAACTAAAATGTTATGGATCCCTGGAATTAAAAAAATAACAATTCTTATTAATAGAGCGTTGAAATGTTAGTTTACTAGTGATTTTCACCTATTTAAAAATCCATTTTCTATGCCAAAAGACTAATTGTTTCTAAGGTAAGTTGTCTTGATCCTTGACCAGAGCTTGTGATAAATTTAGTGAATGGAATGATTCCTCATATTTTGCTTAGTTAGTTCTAGGTAGTTAGGTTATGTAGTGATTATAGTAATTTATGCTTTCGTTTTTTAAATTATACTCGAAATTTGTTTTCAGACTACCCACTATTCCACAAACGTCTGCCATATTGGATAGTAAAGAACTCGTGGGGTCCGTCGTGGGGCGAGCGCGGATACTATCGCGTCTACCGAGGTGATGGCACCTGCGGCGTCAACATGATGGCTAGTAGTGCTGTGGTATGAACATCACTGACCACCACTGACCACCACTGACCACCACAGACCACCACAGATCATCACATACCACAACAGACCACCACATACCACAACAGACCACCACTGTCCATCACAGACCACCACAGACCACCACATATCACAACAGACCACCACTGACCATCACTGACCACTATTGGCCATTTGTGACCACCACTGACCACTATTGGCCACTAGTGACCACTGTTGGCCACCTGTGACCACCACTGACCACTATTGGCCACCTGTATCCACCACTTACCACTATTGGCCACTTGTGACCACCACTTACCATACGTACCATATACTTACTTATATTTAAGCCGGAGATAGCTAAATACTAAATTAATCTGTGAATTAAAAAAAATGGATATAATTATATCGAAGGATATACTTTACATATTTAACCAACTGGTGAAAAAAAAAACACAAATTTAATACTGTACATATTTTTAACCTTTTTCTTCTAATACCTTTTATTATTTCTAAGAAGGAAATTTTATGAAATAATAACGATTTTGAGTCTTACTAGTTATACCTAGTCTCCAAAGATCTGCTTTGTATCTCCAATGTGTTATGTAAGATAAATAAATATTTACTTATATTTTACATAATGTCTTATGTATAATTATACTTATGTAAAATGTTGTATAATAAATAAAAATACTAATGAAATTAATTAACATTATACAATGAGATTTTTTTTGATATGAGATAATTATTTTTTAAAGAACTCAGCATGTTGGTATAATTAAAAATAAATTGGTATTTATTATAATTTTTTGACGATGTACGGATACAAAAAATATATAAAAAATAACAAATTATTTACTACTTGTACAAAAAATCTACCAGTGTACGTATTTTAAACTATTACTAAAATAACATAATTGTATTTTCTATTTTTTTTAAAGTAGAGTTTTGCTAAATTCAAAAAATTTAAAGTCATCGTAAGTTTTTTTTTAATGAAGAATAATAAATTTTTTATATTATTTTTTTTATTACAAGTCTAACCTTTTATCAGTATATTAGTTATTTTAAATTATAAGCAAAATATTTTATGTGAATTTATATCTATTTATATACCAATAAAAAATTATATCCAAATGTTTTGTTATTTAACCCTTTAATTTTGTAAAATTACCTTAAAGGAGGTCGTGAATTTCTACCTGCTTTTAACTGACTTTATTCAGTCCCAAATCAAACTAACATAAATAATTGATGAACTGAAAAAGAATGATGGAACTATGAATTGCGAAAACCGTAAATTTTTTGGTACATCATGAAAATATTTTTAATAATTTTAATGTTACTACACCTTACCTTATGTATGCGCCGAGGTACGGAACTCTCTGTGCGCGAGTCCGACTCCCACTTGGTTGCTTTTTACTATTACAATTTTAATGCAGAAGATAATCAAATACTAATGTATACGTTGTATTAAAATGTCACTTTAAAATTCTTCTTCTTCGTCGCTGCAGTCTTTTCAGACTGGTCGTGGTCATCATGTATCGGTGACCCGCTGTACTAAGCGCCGCCACTCCTCCCTACTCTCTGCCTTTTTTGTACATTCGTGCAGGGGGACAGCTACAGCCGCTCTAATCTGGTCGGCCCATCTCATGGGCGACCTTCCCCGTGGTCTGGTGCCCTCTAATTTCCCCTGCACCACCAAGCGCTCGATAGACTCGTCATTACGTCTGCAGACGTGACCGAAAAAAGTGAGTATCCGAGTCCGAACAATGGATGACAGACGCCGCTTGATGCCAAGTTCCTCGAGGATTGACTTATTAGTCCGGAATGCGGTCCAAGGTATCCTCAGCATTCTTCTCCAGCACCACATCTCGAGCGCGTCTATCTTCTGTTTCTCACTCTCTCGTAGGGTCCACGTTTCGGATGCATAAAGGAATATGGAGAACACTAGCGATCGTACAAGCCGGGTATTGTCACTTTAAAATTAAATAAGCAAAAAAAAATTTTTTCCTATATTAGCCTGCTTCTCCAACATTACCGTGACTTTTCACTGCATAAACATATTTAAAGCACGAATAACCGAATGATTAAGGGTACGGGTTTCCGATCACATGGTCGAATGTTCGAATCCCAGCAATCGAAACGAATCGAATATTAGTAAATTAACAAAAATCTATTGCTTAATATGATAAAAAAAATTCACCTCCATTTTTATACATAATAAAAAAAATGAAATTGTGTTTTTGTACATGTGTTTCAACAGTCTAAAATCATGGTTATATCTTACTCGTTACGAGTTGCGTTTGTTTTGAGAGCTATTCTTACGTTTTAATGATGTCTTGTTAAATTTTCATACTTGTAACGCAGTTATTCTTAAAACTAGATTCCGAAAAGATTCATGACACTTGTGAACTTATGTTTATTTGACCTACATTTTTTTTGGATTGTTAATATGTTTAAAGTAAGAATTTTTATTCAAACTGAAACTAGTAATAATCATAATAAATACGTTCAAAATAAAGTTTTTTTTTAAATAATTTCACTTGAAAATACTAAACTACCAGAAATAATTTTGAAGTACAAATAAATAATGGAATCCTACCCAAAAATAATCGTGGAATAAAAACTCCATTGAAAATCACAAATGGAACATTAATTATTATATTTATGTAAATTTTTAGGTGAATTATTATCAATCATTTTACATAGGCAGTTCACGTCTTCACGATAACTCAATAGGTGTAGGAGCAGCGAAGGTAACTCAATAGACCCGCTTCCGCCGCACAATAGTTTCCGGCGCTGAAGTCTAGCAATGTAGGCATTGCCATACCTAGATCTAGGATGACTAGGTATTGTGTCGCTCGGGGCCGCGAAACTAGGACGAATGTACCCCCTGCCCGCTACAGCTGTGTAAACATCTAGCTATCTTGCATATTTCTGTCGTTAGTAAAGAGTTTTAGTTAGTGTTCAAAATTAGTATTGAAAACTGGTTTTCATTTCCTATTATAATATAGTAGCTATTTTTTTATATATTTGCTTATGAATTACGTACGATGGCTTGCCACTAGTAATAATAATAAATATTATAAATTAAATAGTACTTAACACGTTCGAGAAAAAACAAATGTAAGTATTTAATACATATGTAATTCTTAACGTAGCATTCGCAGCGCCTGATGCAGTGTGCAGGGTGGCGTAGTACGCGACCTCGCTACGAGCGGCTACGTGCCGCTGACAGGTCGGGGGCGTAGCGCTACGACAAAGCGTATTGTGACCCGAGTTCTAACGTATGCACCGCATTTAAATATTTATTACAACGGAATATATTTTAATCTCATATTTCTCAATTACGTATAACTTTCCATATTCAATCTTTTTACAAGCTTTTATAAAGTTTTCATCAAATCTTGCAAATTAAATCCGATCCATTTCCCGGTTACTAATTGAGCTGAAATTGTGCATACATATGTAAATCGCATGACAATGCAATATTACGTACGATGTCATGGTGCTGGTCTGATGATAGAGACACAACCTCATCGAGTTTGGGCTCATTTGAAGCACCTTGACGAGTAGCTGTAAATTTTCTTTTAATTAACAAGAACATAATAAAAGCATGTTTTAAAAAGGTTTTTTTTCTCTTGTATTAAATCCTATTGAATTTCGACTGGAGAGAATATAATCCCATGCGGTTATGTACATTGGAAAGTTTTATTTTAGGTCAAACACGGTCACAACATAAACAAAAACGTCATCAAATGTTGTAATATACTTGGGTATTTGCCTGATAATGTTACTTTTAAATTGCTTTTCAATATCGCGACTTGAACTTTGGTCCGTGTAAAATCCATATTCGCTGACGTGACCCGGGTCACTGGAATTGCTTGAGAGAAAGTTTTCGGGTCAGTTTAATGAGATACTCCCTTATAACAAGCTTATGATCTTCTAAAATCCGTCAAATAAGAAACCTGAGAATAACTAAACATTGAATATTTTTTTCTTTTTCTAATTTACAAGCAGTTATTGTACATACTTATAAATTAAACAGTAACATAATCCAAGAGCGGAGTAAACATATTTTAACGTGGCAATAAACGCTGTTTATTTTCCAGGTCAATTGAACCGCTTTCGTATATTGGTGTGTGTTAAATAAAAAACAAAAATTGTTAAAGGGCTGATATTAAAGGCTTCGTGGGCTGTGTGGCAAGTAGCGCGAACGTTTGTGCCCGATCTAAACGATGATGTTAATTGAAATATGATACTTGAACTAAGTGGCGAAGGTCGTGAATCGTTAGTACGTCAAATTACACGTGTTTCATACATACAATCATAGTTAATAAATGTTGACCACTATTATGAGCAAACAGTTTTTTTATTGCACAACGTGACATAACGAGTTTCGCGAATGCTATATTGTGTTTGCTTGTTTTTCTAGTTTTCTATCTTGTAATGTCGCTCGCCGAAATTTCCTAGTAGTATTTTCTATTATTTAATTTTATTCAAATATATTATTTATTTTTATTTTAATAAACATTAAATAGTAGTAACAATAACAATAAATTACAGATTGAATAAAAACAGTAGGGTTCTATGACAATATTTAATTCAAAAAAAGGTTTTACTTAAAATCGTCTAGTAACTATTGGCAATGAGAGAACAACTTTATTCTCCGTCCATCAACTGGCAAAAATTTATTGTGACATTTCATCGTAAAAACACAACTGATAAAAATTAATGACATTTTCGAACTGTGATAATTTTATGCATAAATAATTTCATTAGCACATTTCGAGAATACAATGGAGATAATTTAGTTGTGTGTTAAGTACTTTGAAATGGACGATAAAGTTAATGAAATACCGCGGCTCATCAACATTGAAGAAAAAGGATCTGCATCATATATTTTAGAGATAAATCCGGATGTTCCTCATGAGGTATTTCGAAATGAATCCACGGCCGTTGAAGTTGTCGTCAAAGAAATTAACGGACGAAATAAAAAGAAAAAAGACACAGTGCATGTTAATACAGATGTCACGATAAGGAACAGAAATAAAGAAATTGAAGGACTAAAAAAACAGCTCCACGAAGCAAAAATTGGCACAGATGAAGTTATAGAATCTTCAAGGATAATTACACTTGAAATAAAGAAGCAATTAGATAAAGCATATCAGCGGGAACTAAAGGAACAGACTAGAAATATAGCACTACAATTGGAGAACATGAAGTTACGTACACTACTGGAGTCAAAGACGAATTTGGTGAAGAAATTATTGAAAGAACTCACAAATATAAGGCGAGTGGTGAAAGTAGTGGCCAAGGGCTTGGGATCTTCCGCACATTCGGCTCATGTGACAACTAAATCAGATCCCGGCTACAGGAGTTTTGACAAGGACTTGCAACATAGCTTCCTAGTCGATGCTCTGGGAGTCGAAAGTTTGACTTTTAATAGCACATTCTGAAATTATTGGATCATTTGTTTGTAGTTGACATTAAAATTCACATGAAATTTCACAAATTTGGGATTAAATTTACATATTAGTTAACAGATTTCTTTCAATTTTGATAATTTAATCATAATTAAATGATTTATCACAAGCAAATTGTCGGTAATATGATAATATGTTAATTGACTCCATGCATTGTCTATCAAAGCTAATGCGGTTATGCGGCAAACATAACACAATTATTCAGTGCATGATGTCCCTGTCAAATCACTTACGCATAGAACACGGCACGTGTAAGCCAATGCCTTGCCAACTGTCCACAATCATTGGTAAGATTCTAATATACCTACTGTTTACTCATTGAAAGGAGCTTATTTGCAGTTGTATCTTCCATTGCGACCTAAACATTTGGTTTGATTCGTTAGTACTTTTAGGAACTATGGGTCCATGTTAGTTCTATTAAACCTAATATCTATTAACTCGAACTAAAAAGGCTCTCAAATGTTGTCAGATATTGAGTTGTTAATTTTTGATGATGCTAGATAAAATGGTCCAGATAATGGAGGTAAAGAAATAATGAATATCCTATTTTCTGACCTGAATAAAAAGAACTTACTAGTATGGAAGGACAGGAAGTAATATTGGTTTGCACTTGAAAATATTTTCTAGCACAACTGCAGAAAACAGAACTACATATATAAGATCGCATCTGAAACCGAATTTTATGCCGCACGTAAATTGGTTTTTGGTTTTACGTAATAGTTCAGCCGCTTTGTCCTCGGTTGCTACGTGTAGGTCTGTTTGTATTGAAACGAATTTGTGTTTTATTACTTCACATTCTATTGAATTGGACAATATTAAAAACGCTACGTAAATAATATTTTCTACTACATCAAAAACCAGCTACGCCTTATACGAAGTTTGCTTTGAATTTAGATATATTTTTCTTGGTATTGTATCTAAGAATTTATCTATTATACAAATATCAAAATAGTACAAAATAGTACAGGAATATCAAGTAAAGTAAGAAGTGAGTTTAAAAAAATCGAGGTCTGATTGTAGTTATGTAAAATGTTTAAGTAGTATATAACAGTGAATCAATCGCGAAATGCAAGCGGGCTTCGGGATACCCAGGCGCATACCCGGCTGCAGGGTTACTGGGTCACGGCGCGACCGGGTCACGCGGTCACAGCATACCCGGTCACCCGGTCGTCAGCAAGACACGCCCGGTTCCCTCAATATGCTGCCGATCTTGGTGATTCACAATGCATTGACTTACGACTTTTAGAAACATGTTATTTGTATAAAGGTTAACAAATAGACAAAATTTAAGTTATTAATTTTCAAATAAGTTGAAATATTAATTTAAAATGTCTTGATACTCCTGCTGCATAAAACATTAGTCATATTCCCATAGGTTGTTTGAAGTTTTCCAAAGTTTACAAATGTTTATCGTTTGGGCAATAGGTTCTATTTCTTGTATCTAAGTCACTTTATAACTTATAATTAAGTAACTTAGTGATAGTAAAAGGACTTGCTTCTTTGAAATGAGACTAGTTTTAGAAGTTATAATTTTACAGTAATTTCTAGTAATGGACTCTCCGGGCGTTGTATACTTACTAATCAGACTGGAAAATGTAAGACGATGTACATATATCTGTATGAATGTCTCGCACGTGTAAACAATCTCAAGCGGTCACTTCAAGATCTCGAGAGTTTTCTTTACATTTTTAATAACACTGTATCAAATAACATCAGTACATATAACACTCAAGTTACAAATTATTTTATATATGTTTTTATAAAATATTTAATCTAAACAGCCTTTTTATAGTAAAAAGTGGCAATGGAGTATGCCGCCTCTTGAATTTGCCTGCCCATAGGTTATTTCCCAGACGTACAAAAATATGATATTTAACGTTCTGCCAAGTCCACCACCTCTCCCCATTCATTCCTTATAATAAAGGGAAGAGAATAAAAATTACTCTTTCTGCAAGCACACTCATGCGAAAAGCGGAATGACTTCCCCTTATGTGTGGTCGTGGTATTACTCTGGTGGAGCCGGTCCATTCGTGCAAAAGATGTTGTCCGTCTCCAACTGTTAAAAGATAAGGATACTATTGGTATTTCAAGTTAGAACTGTACAATTCATGTACAGTACTTTACTGACATTACTTGACATTACTCTAAAAAGTATTATTATGAAGCAAAGACCGTTATTCCGCCTTCTTATTAAATGCGTGTGCATTTGTGGGAGGAAATAAACTGAAGAGTAGATTTGTTAGTTACACAGTTATGTAAAATCATTTATTAGTATCAAAGCTAATGTTAATGTCCAGCGTATAAATAAATAAATATGTGCTTGACTACATTAGGCGTAATAACAATTATCGAAGCCTTCTGTATCCTGCTTATTCAGTTAAAAAGGCTTATTTCATATTAAAATTACCAATATTGTACATGCAAGTGGATTCATATTATTGTGCCATTGAGCATTGTGAGGCAGAGTACTTGCGCTGAATTTAACAGCGAGTTGAATTCAACGATATGGATCAAATCAATTTTTCATAACGAAATAAAAAAGCAGTGCGGCTGCTCGTATGTGCCCCTTAGTAAAGGAACTGAGCACAATAGGAACTATATTGTTCTCTTATCAATATGTTATCTACTTTATAGTAATGTGAATGGGTTACGTGAAAAGGGGTGTTTCCTATTGGATCGATCGAATGAATCGGAAAAAAAATCCTCTAGACCGATTAATTGGTAAGCCAATCGGCTCAACGGAAAACAGCAGATTTAACTTTAGGCGGTCCGTTGCTCGTTGGCGCCCTTCTCCTATAAAGAAAACACCAGTGAAAAGTGACATGATTAAGAAAGGAGTGACGACTGACATGACGGAAGATGGATCGATCTGGAGGACGAAAACTGATGCGCAAACCCTACGTGAGTGGGATACGGACAGGGAGATGATGATAATTTAATTTTTTTTTATAAAAATGGGTTATCACAAATTTTGTACACACTTTTCATATAAATTAAAATTGTACTTCAGAAATCTGTGAGGAATATGCCTCTGAACTGAGTCTAGACTTCTGGATCAATTTTGAAAAATGTATGTTTCATTAGTAAAATAACATAAATTGTTTATACAGTATGTATCAATAAAGTTATTGGTGTACACCTACACAAAAAAGTACTATTAACGAAGAGCAAAAACATTTTTACTCCAACGTTACGAAGCAATAAAAGTTGCACTCAATCGTTAACATAGTGCACGTTACCTGAAGTACAATAAACCAAACCATTGCATTTTTCATCTACTCATGAAGAACCCGTTCGGCGTGTCGATGTGAGCCGAACGTTCCCGAACGACTTCGATGTTAAAAAGCCTCAGCAACTTCGGCAGTCTACGCCGAACATCCGCACAGAGAGCACGTAGCAACCGCTTTCACCTCAACACATGTGGATAAACTTTTTCCCTCACTTAGTGCTGTGTAGCCATACAAACAATTGATTCTGGTTAGTGACTGATAATGGGTTTGGAGTGTACCGTGGAAAGGGAACTGTAGATCAGCGCAGGTTTGTGTACACTAAACTCTGTATTAGTTAGATTTATGAATTTCTATTTTGTGTCTAGATCGCGGAATTTGGGAATCGCAATGTTCTTGTATACCTTTAATAATCTAGTTTTTTATTTTTTATAACATGTAAAGTTATATCTAAAGGAATACATTTTTAAATTAAAATTTATCAAGTTTTTATTTATAAGTTACATTTTATTTCGTCCCATTTATATGTAATATATATTTAAAATCAAAGTATATAAAGATAAGGATAAAAAAATATTTTACATTTAGTCCGGTAAATCAAACCCCAGACAATCAAGTTCAGCTACGCCGTAGCTCATGCCGCTACGGGATATCTTTCTACAAATATAGTTAATATTCATACTAATATTACATCAAATCTTGAAAGTTTTAGTTAAAGGTGTAAAGCTTCGATAAAGAATGACTAATTAAAAGAAAAGCAAGTTAAGTCAATCAAGAAAACTTCTAAGCCAAATGAAAAAATAAGAATTTATTTAAAAATAAAAAAATAAATCTAAAACAAGAACAGTTTAGAAAAACGACGTAAAATATAGGGGATTTTTTACGAGTGTGTAATTATCCTTATTCTAATGTTGGAATGGGAATTGGAAAGACTCAAATATGATTATTATTATTTTGTTTCTTTAAAATATCATAAAATTCTTTCAAACTTTCTAATTTAAGTACAACTCGAGGTGTGCGGGGTAGGCGGGGTTGGCGGGGAGGCTGGGAGCGACATGTCGACATCGCTTGTGAAATTCCAAGCTACGTATACCCTTAATTAAGTTAAAAATGTTTTTAATTAACTCACGAAAAAACTTCTCGTGACATGATTTCTTTAAAAAAACATCCACTTACGTTATACCAGTTACTATTTATAATATTGTAAACAACCTACAAATGACGTCTTTGAAAAGTTATCCAACTGGTGGACTCTTATAGGGCAAAGGCAACTTAAGTCGCAAGTTTCATAATTGATTCACAACAACCCTTCAGCTGCCATCTCGATTCAACTTACTAATATAGTAGTACGCGTCCGCGAAATAATACCAGTCCCACTCACCCTAATGAAGGGCCCCCGATGGGCTCGAAACTAGTCGGTGCCGACACCGGATATGAGTACGTGAGTGTTTTAGCCGTTCCTATGTAAGTTAATAGTAGTACGACTTATTTATACCTAAAATTCATTGCAATTTTTTATATCATAAGGTGGCAAACGAGAAAGCGGTCGGTCACCTGAGTCCGCCTAAATAGCAAAGCGACCGTTGCCCATAGACATCCGCAATTGCAGATGCGTTACCTACCTTTAATCGACAAAGGAGGGGACGCACATAATGAGGATATATCCTCTTCCTAGGCTTCCCCTCCTTCGTGAAATCTAATAATAATATGATTCCTGTTACAAATTATAATTGAGGTTAGTTTCAATGAGCAGTAGTAACTCTATATGCTCAGAACTACAGCCTACTTCAATTATACGTCGCATTTAACAACGCAGGGCAAGCGAGAGTTGTGTTATTGTGTAGTGAAGTGGGATAACACGAGAGTTTACCAGTACTTATGTAAGCTTGCGACCTTGTCTGTTAAGTGCGCCATAACATCTTTTATGTTTTGTACACAAATATTGTATTTAAAAGAAAAATAAACAAGATGTGTTGGAGATTTCGTTTCTATTAACATTTTTTTCAGTTCAAAGAAATCTCATTGTCAAATATCGTACAAATATCGTTAGCGATAATAAAAAACAAAATTAAACTATACATAATTTTTTTTAAGTAATTCTTTAGACTATCAAAACATAGTTTATTTCTCCATAACAAACACTTATGTGTTGTAGATACTCAGCCTAGTTGTTAAACATTCATATTATAGGCCCGCGCATACCGTGCACACCACTTTATTTAACCTAGGAACTGCACTAGGAGACGGGAACTGTGTCAAGTGCCTTTCAAGGAATTATGACATTCAGCGAAACAATAAAGTCGACAGGCTGCTTGTGCCGTTTAGTATTAACAACATTTAATGGCTGTTGTCTTTATTAAAGCTCACTTTATCAGGAGGCAAATTATAAAGTGAACATTCGGTATTTTGATGGTTCCTTCCCAAATTATCAGCAATATTCTCTCTGACAATAACAAAATATAGTTGTCAAGCTACAAACAAGAGCGTTCGTTGCTATCGTTTTGAGAAAAAACTACATATCGTCCCTTAGCTTACAACACCGCTCAAATCGAAAATTGGGGGTTTTCACATTTAAATGCCAGAAGATGGTGCTGCTCATTCCACGTCTAACTATTGCTCACATGATAATTGAAAGGTAAAGAAATAGAGTAAATCGATAAAAACTAAAGAAACAATTATTTCTTAATCGCTAAATAGCGTATTTATTAAGAAATGTCTTAAAAATCCAACGATTTTTTTCGTCTCCTGTAAAGTTGATAAAATGAGTTATGCGGTGTTGTTAGCTAAGGGACGATATTTACTTTTTAAAATTCTATGTAATTCCATTTCAATAAATAGCAGTCTATTTCAGTGTGTGTATATTATGTATCTACTTACACACACTGAAATAAATTGCTAGAAGACTACTAATTGTAAATAATTAATAATTAACCGTTTTATTGATCATTGTCAATGTCTTAATGTTCCAATTAAACTGAAAATATCGCTTTAGAAATTACTTCAGTAACGAAAGACGCTTTTAATTACGACAGCACTTTATAAATTGCTTAGGTAGTAAATAAAGCTGTACTTAAGATTAAGTAAATCGAAACAACGTTTTCCCGTGAATTTATAAGACCCGAATATCCATTCTGACCACTTTATTTGTTTCTTTTTCCTATCAGCCAATATGATCTTTTGTGCTCTGATTGTCTTAGTCTAATACAGCATCTCTTAGAGTGTGTTCCGCGAAACCCTGAGGCTCCGCGAAACCTTTCTGGGCGTCCATGAAAATAGAAACTAACTGTAATTGAAAAACACTAAAGGGATACTATTAGGTTTCTACAAAAAGTTGGAAGCGATCTGAACGAGTGACGCAAGAAAACAATTACAAATTCTAGGGCCTAGAATAATCAAACCTAGAATCTAGGGTTCCGTTAATTATTTCGCTTCCCAAAATGGTTCAAAAGGCAAAAAAGTTTGAGAACCGCTGATGAATAATAATTGGTGTTGATATAATTATTTCTTTTCCAGACGCATCGCGGCTGTCTTGCTGAACAAGTAACATAATGTTCTCCCTATGTCGAAAATATAAAGATGAACATGGTAAGTGGTCGCTGTTACCGTTATTTATTTTACGATAAAAAAAATTTGCTAATGTTTCAAAAATGTACCATACGATTTTTTGTACAAAATTTTATGTAATCTTAAGAAGGTACATAAGGATATAAAAGACAAACAAATACGTAAGGCTTTGAATAAATATGAGTACAGTTTATAAAAATTATGATAAATAACATTGAAATGGAAGAAGTAGTTAGATAATAACATAAACAAGAATAAAATGAAATTGAATGCGGGCTACACAGACTAAGAGAAGACCCAAAGGCCTAAGTTAATATGGATGCATTTAAAGAGAATATGCGTAAGAAGGGAGTGACATCAGATAAGACGATGGAGATGTAGAGTAGTCCATATTATGTGTTTGTGTAGGGGAAAGTGCAGGAAGATGTTGACCATAAATAAATGAATTAATACTAAATAAAAATATATCATTACTTTAAATGAAAACTGTATGGTACAAAGGTTATTTAGTGGCATATATTTTGTTACTAACAATAAGGAGAGCGAGGCTATACGTTCCCGTCCTCGACAACGCTATGCGATGTGAGATGTAACTAGATAGCTTTTATGTCTGAGACACAGGTCACGTACTTCAGGGCCACGGCTACGGAAACATTTCGCCTCGTAACTTTTACAAGAACCTCTTTACTATGTCCTAGAATACTATTTTATACTTTATGTAGGTGGGTTTATATGTACTTATTTTTCTATAAAGAAATGTACTTATATATGTTTCCTACGCGTTTCTAAATAGCTACACAGATTTCTATGAAAATTTGGAATGATGTTATGTGGACGCTAGAGAACTGGCCTAAACTATCTTACTAATATTATAAATGCGAAAGTTTAGATGGATGGAAGTTTGTTTGATGGTATCTCCGGAACGGCTAAACGAATCTTGAAGAAATTTGGCACAGATGTAGAACATATTCTGTAAGAACATAGGCTACTTATTATTTTTTTTAATTTCTAAAAAAACCTGTGACTGTATCGCTGTTACAAAAACTTTAAAATTATCCGAAAGTACGCTCATTGCTTAGCCTAAGTGCATTAGAAAATCCATTGCTGTATGAAATTTTCGGGTTGTCAATAAATTGACGGAAGCTGTGATAATTTAACAATTTTGATTGATTTTCCATTCATCATTGATCCTTCTTAGAACGTCGGTGGCTCAGGGGCAAGCACTTGACTTGCAATCTGCAGGTCCTGGGTTCGAATCCCGCCATGTACCAATGTGTTTTTCGATGTTCGATCTACATATGTACATTTATCCGACGCTCTTACGATGAAGGAAAACATCGTGATGCAACCTGCACATATCTGAGAAGAATTTCAATGATATGTGTGAAGTCAACCAACCCGCACTTGGCCAGCGTGGTTGACTATGGCTTAGTCACCCCCTAACTTGGGGTAGGCTCCGAGCCCCTCAGTGGGGTCGTATAGTGAGCTGATGATGATTGATCCTTCTTAATTGTACTATTGTTGTGGGATTATAAAAGAACCGATAACGAATCGTCTTTACTTATTATATTTAATCATTGATTAAAAAACTTAATCTACTATTTAGAGTAATTAACCCATTTCCGAATGTGGTGAAAATAATAAAAAACGTTTGAATTATCGTTAAATAGCAGAACAAGTACTAATTGAGGAACTTCATCAGCCAAACAGCAGCGATTGTTAATGTGGCACGCCAATTTGACTGTCGAGGGAGTCACTCGATGTAAAAAAACGTATAAATAAGGCTCTTTAACACAGACCAATAATTTTTGGAACAAGCAACGGGATATATGTATTTTAATAATTAAACTATTAACCAGTTATGTGACTGTTATAAAGTTATAAAATTATTTAATAAGAATGTTCCTTTGTTTATCTATTTCTCCATTACATTTATGCGTTTCTTCATTTTCCTTCTTCTTGATAAATATTGGTGAGGTATTTTGTATTTCTTTATTTAACTTGCTTAATTAAAACATCATTATTTAAATGGGGGTATCAAAAAGTTTAAATTAACATAGTTTAATTCGCTGTATCAACTTACAGTTCACATAACACTTGAGCCAAAAATGTATCCGAACACCTTTTAAAGCAATTGCTTAGATAATGTTGCCATCGCAAATCGACTCAGCAATATTGAGATGCCCCTCACTTCACTGCCCCCAGATGGTGGGGGGCTCGGGGAAGCAGGAGCCTACATGAGGGGGGAGCCATTCATAAAACCAGGCAAGATCGATACAACGCGGCAATGTACGTACTGTAAGAGAATATCAACACAATGTGTAACGTTCACTGCGCTATATGTTACCTTTGTCTGAGAATGAATAGAGACATAAGTAGCAATGGTTATTGTCCTAATTTAACCTTCTATTAATTTGTTAAAAATTATATCTAATGATAAAAATTGTAACCAAACATAATATTATTTTTATTTGACACTTGACATGGAAATTATTAAGTTAAAATACGAAGCAATAAAAAGTAGAATTAACTAGGTCGGCATCCTAATCCAATTTATACTGCTATGCTTGCGAACTGAGAGAGGCGAAGATGATATGACCCCAAATAAAATAACACGGAATAAAATGCAAGGATATTAGAAAGCATGCACATTCATTTCCCTAAAGGAAAAAAATATTATACTTACCGTTGGTTTCTGAAATAAAAATCTCTGTATAAAACATATCATCATCCCTTTCATTACCTTTGATAAAACAGAGATAGCAATATGTTTTATACAGGGATTTTAGTATTAGAAACCCACGATTAAATAATTGCCTATTAGCTTAGCTAAGCTTTCAATTTTGCAATTGTTTTTTTACAATAATCTCTTAATGCAATTGCACCAAATTGTTTTAAATAATTGAGTCTAACAAATATAACGTCAAAAATCACATTATATATTTAAAATGATCTTATTTCGTATAGCTGGAACAAAGGACAGATTGGTAGTGTCGAAAACACAAGGAAAAGAACGACATTCATTCATAAAACCAAGCTCGATAGATCTTTCTCTACTGAGCTGAAAGTTTCAAAGTTTTAAAGTCATATCACGTCATCCATTGCTTGTCTTATTCTGTACGCTAGTAAAGATCGGAACAAGAATCTTCAATGGATAATTACATATTGATAAACATGATATTAGAGGAAATGTTATCGCTAGATGAGTGCTTTTTTATTGATAACAGATATTGTTGGAGGATAGTCGTAATGGAAACGTGAAAACAGAAACGTGAAATTGCAATTTAGTTTGGACGACTCTCAGCTTTATTTGAATATTATTGGTTGAGTTGAAGAGGAATAGTCTAGATGAATTAAAGAACTCATTTGATATTGGTGAAGTTTATTGCGAAAACGTAATATCAGTCTTTCTATCTTAATATCTATTGCATTACATATTACCTGATCAATAATCCATTTTAAAATACACCATTTTAAAATCTTCATCATCAACTTGCCCTTATCTCTATGAAGGGTCGGCACAGTATGTACTACTTCTCCATACATCTATCAGCCGTCATATCTGAATTCACCCCCTTCCTACGCATATCCTTTTTCACACAATCCATCCATACTTTATTTGGTCTTCCTCTACCTTTAAAACCATTCACATTCAATCTCATTACGTTAAATAATTCAAAGTCTAATCGATTAATACTCTACTAATTCCATAAAATAAAAGGTTTTGTTCAATATCCGTCGCCTAAATAGTTTAGAAACTCGGTCTAGACGACAGACATGTTACAAGGAGGGTTGGTGAGTGCGACGGCCACTAACACAATTTGTTATGTTTAACTTACAAACTGGATTATTGAGCAGCAAAATGGCTGACTCAATACTTTTGTATCATTTAAGAAGACAGTTTTCATTATTGTTTAAAACGTAACCTTTAGCTGGAATGTTTCAGCCCAAATCCTTAGATTTTTTTTAAAGATCGTGTGTGTGTAAGAAGGTGCGAATGTAAAAGAATAACGCAATGTAATATGTACGAAACAAATCTTCGTATTAAGTAATTTCTTGGCGGCTAAGCTAATGTTATAGGACAAAGGAGTTTATTTGCATTCTCTTCGTCAATTCAAATGTCACGTCGTAAACTATAAACCTGCTCATCCGGGTTGCCAGATTTGGCTGGGTGCACGCAAACACGCTAGCACGCAAACACGTGAACTTGACCCAGTTAAACGTGAAACACGAATTCAAACACCAGTCAAAGCTGTTAGTAAACATTCATTTTTTGCAGGAACTTTGCCAAACATCAAGAGCCCATTGTGGTGTATAAAAATGAAACAGAATTTCGAACGTACATAAGTAAAACAGTAAAAAAGATTGGTAAAAGTGTAATTTTAACAAATTTATCATTGTACACTAATTTGTAAATTATATTTATTGCGAAACAAAATATGATTCAATATCTTCACAGTTTATTCATATTGTTTGAAAAATATCTTTACAATAGTCGTATACATATGTATATTTGAATATACTCTACTACATAAACTAATAAACAAGCAAAAAAAGGTAAAAACAAAATTACCCAGAGTGAATTTATCTAAAAATGAACCATGAATCTCGCAGCGTTGCGGGCGCGGAGAAACGAATTGGCGGAGAACAAAACACCTAATTTAATAAAAACCCTGCAAGATTGGGGAAAACAAGGGCGCAGTCTGGCTTGTCGACGGCCCTAGATAGATATATAGATCTATACCAAATCATTTGCGTATGACTGACTTCATCCGAATTAATATTTAACGACTGCGTGTAACATTTTGTTAGTTTGCTATGGTAACCTTTAAAATATACAAGACAAAATCCATATATTCCGACAAAATCCGACTCTTCGCCCTATAGAGTCGAATATTAGTAGCTATTTCACCATGTTAAAAAAGACCACGCTTAGATTGTAACCATAAGTTCATGTTCGTACCTATATTAATTTATTCCATTCAATTACGGTGAATTTCCATTGACGAAACGCCTATACGAAAGAAATATTGCTCATACTCTACTTAAAAACAAAGATGACATTATTTGTACATAGGTTTCCGCAGCAGAAACAGTAAATTCATAGCTAGCTAAATATTGCCATATATTGGTGTAATGATGAGTACACACTATATAGGTACATGAGCAAGTGCGAATATGTGTACCAAGTCTCAAGACAAATACCGGAAGCAAATCAAAATGCATGGAATACATGTTCGTATTTGCTCGAGATCGACCTATATATATGAAGATATATGTACTTGTGTACCCATTATAACATATAAAACATATAGTTATATACGTAATAGTTGTTAAAAAGGGGATAACGAAGGAAGGAAGGATAACGAAGCTTCAAGACAGAAGAATTTTGTTGAAGTATTCAAGAGAACAGATGTCGGCCTTCTCATAGCTTCCCGGAAGTATGAGAAATACTTCCAAGAAGCAATCAGTAGACCTTCGTCAATTCTTCAATAAGAAGAGAAGATAACAGAGGATTAAGCGGAAGTTAATACCACTTTACGTTTAATTTAATAATTTTAGTAAGTGCTATACATTATAATAAAGTATTGTGTAACATTTACGAAAATTATATTTTTATAACAATATTGTTAAACGTAAAGTAGTGGTTAATGAAGCTTAAATGGACATTTAATTATTTATGTTTGTTAATATAGTCCCATAAGGATCTCATGGTAGTTTTTTGACATTGACAGGTAGCGCCTACAAGTTTTAAGAGTTACCAGTGAGAAAAAATGTTATAACTTCTCTGAAAGTGTTCTCTACGACACCAAGAAAATTAACCTACACGTGATACAATCATACGTGATATTTTTTATGCAATTTCGAAATTATGAAAATGGCAACATTAATCCGTGCAGTTGCCGCACCCTCATTGGTTAAAATATGACGCTGTCAAGATGACGTTGTTAGTGCACATTTTTTCAGACTACCACAAAATCCTTGTCGAACTATATTTTATGGTAGTAAAATAAGGTAACTGTTTACTTTAAGTGAAAATAAAAAAAAATGTCTAAAAGGAGGGCTAAGGAATTGAAATAAAGCCTCATTTGTCGAAAGTTTGTTAAAAAGACTTCTTTTACTCTTTGGCAACATAAACGTATAGTATTTTTTTACTTCAAGGTACTTAAACGGTGTTGGTACTTTAAAGTCTGAATATTCTTTGATCAATTTTCTATTTTCTTAGAAACTACTGATACAATACATTGATGACGGTTTTACTAAATACAAATATTGTGTTTATTTTATTTTTCCTCTTATGGAGCTTTTTGGCCAATTACTTTTCATTCGATTCGGATTGAATAGTTCGGGTGTCAGTAGCGAAGTGTAAAAACTTTAGTAAAAACGCGTTGCGGCACAGCCCGACATGGCCCGACGCCACCAGATCGATCGCGACTCCAATAAAACTGTACGCCGCTTTTGTCCTCTGACCCTAGTTCTCCTGTTTTTAAAACTGCAAATACACGTTTTGTTTTATTATAAGTAAGCCTTGTAAGTAAACCAATGATTTATGCTACAATTTTTTTTTGAAATTGTCAAAACTTTAGTGAAAAAAGCATTTGTTTTTATTTAGGTACTTAATATTCTTCAATATTTTATTTGTTCTATTATTTACTGTAATTGATTCATAACATATACCAGTAATAGTCTGTAGTTGAACAAGTTTGTCCTAAATTCGTACACTGAAAATTCTTAGGTCTTATTTTTTTAATCAGCTAATCGGCGGTTAATTATCATAGTTAGCTGTTACGATCAATATAAAATACAAAATTACTTTTTATATAATATTTTTGTTACCTTGGTTTTCTAAGATCAAAATCTCCGTTTAAATCGTACTGTTGTCTATGCTTTTACTCTACGATATGTTTTATACAGAGGTTTTGGTTTTAGAAACTCACAGTTAATAAAGGACATTGTACCCAAAATAAGAAGCTATTAAATTGGATAAAATTCCTTCGGAAGCTGAGAACTTTTATAAAAAGTCTACGTGAATTGTTGAGCCTGATATTGGTTTTATGCTAATGGTTTTTGACACAACCTGTAGCGAACTTCAGGGTTGCTATGTTCAAACTGTATACTAGCTCCTTCTACCAGTAATATATACACACAATATCAGTTTGTCAGTTTTTTCATTATTAACTTAAAGCAAGAAGAAAGAAAACATCAAGAAGACACAGCTTTCCATACGAACAGAGTTTATTTCGGAAATTTGAGATGTTTTGAGTTTACTTTTTGTTGTTAAAAAGACTACATTAATGTATTATTCAAATTATATTCGTTTTATGTGTAAAAATGTCACTGATTTTTTTTTAATCATGGGATATTGTGCTTAATGTGTAAAACTACAGAAACCTCTACAAAACACAAAGTATATTTCAAAACAAGTAGTCATTTGAATCTGTGTTTCCGATACATGTGTGTGTATAATAAAAGAAAACGTGGGCCTTATATGTTGATAAACGCCACTCGCAGTCGAGTGCGGATCGTGTGCCCTCAGAGTTTTACGGATGTGTTCTGATATAGAATGATATTACCAACTTTGAATGATATAAACGAAATGGTATTTTATTGAACAAAATGTTTTGAATTCTCAATTTCAATTGCTATTCATAAAATAAACACAACTGTGTTCAATAGGACGTAGCAGGGATGCGAATTTAGGGCACTGCACATTCACACTTTCCATTTACAATGACTAAAAATCACTACAAAAACGAAGACATAGAGAGAGATGACACTTTATTTTTATCGTAGTTAAATAAAAATATTTATATATGTGTAATATTTAAATAATATAAATATTTATTATTTACTAACAATTTTATGACTACAGTCGACAACTACAGTCGCGGTATAGTTCGAAAAATGTAGAACAATAGTGTACTGCCTTGATGCCCTGGGGGACAATTAATAACTCACGAGAAGACATTTTACGTCATGCGATGCTTAGCTTTGTTTCATATCACAACACGATGGTGAATTTTCTCAGTTTTTTTCACTGTTTCGCTTGTACTCTTGTTGCTGAAATTTGCTGCTGAATTGAAATTTGCATTTAATTTTCTGTGCGATTTTTTATAAAACTGATGTCTCTTTTGTTCACCTATTTATACATATCTTTTTTCTCTCTCACGTTACGAAATGTAATAAACCTGACACGACTTACTGCAGAATCATGATATGGTTACTTTAACAACGTCTTTGTGTAAGTAAAATCAATACAAAATTTTCACTAATAGATTCTCTACTAGTACTTTTTACTTTAATATCTGAAAGAAGCGATGATAAACAAATAAACAGACGAGTACATAACGTCGGCCTTGAGAGCGGTCGTTGTCGGGATTCTTTTCTCGGTATTAGGAAACTTTATTGCTTCTAATAATATTATGGTTAGTTTCTTGTGATATCATCTGAATGTTCTGAGATACGACAAAAATAAGACTTAAAGGGCATTCTGTTCAAGAACTGACTATCTAGTGTCTTAGAAATAGTCTGTGTAGTACATACAAGTCGAGAGTGTAACTATATTTGTAATAATATGTAACTTTGTTGAATGTAAGATGAGTTTACTTATATATAGGTCGATACATATATATAAGTAATATAGTCCCGATGGACAATATTAATGATGTAAATAACGTCGCCAGCCATAAATAAGGGAGACTAGTAATAAAAAATCTTTATTTTTATTCCAAAAGTGGTAAAAATTTCTAATGAAAAACTGACAAGTTGTTTTTGTTTATTCTGTGTGGGATTATAGGCACCTCATAATTATAAAGTAGTTTCGATTCCCGGGGAGCAGCTAAGCCCCTGCCTCTCCTTGGTCACGCTCATGGAATGAAGATCTGCAAATCCAGGAACGATTACCCATAGAATTCTATCTAAGTTGCGATGATGTTGTTGAAATATGTTTATATAAAACAAAACAAAATGCGGTGTCGTAACGTAAATAAATTAGCGTTCAAAGCTTTCCGTAGCAGCCGGCAACTAAGCGCGGCTTTCATTGCGCGGAGCGATCAGAGGGTGCACATTGCGTAAATATTGTGTAACATATCTAATTGATAAATAAACAATGTATATACAGTCTTGTAGTCCCCAGTGTAGATCAAGAACTGGATTATTGAACAAAATGCTAAGACTAATTGCGGCAGTAAAGTTTAAGGTTAAGTCGCTGTGAATCAAGTATGATGGTGCACGAATTCTAGTTATTTAAAAAAAAATAAGAGGAAATATTGGTATAACTGAGAAGTCAAATGTATAAAAATAAAATCGCTACGAATAGACTATCTTGTTTCATATATCATTCACTGTTGCTTGCCTCGTGTGATCTCTTTCTGTGCAAGTATTCCAGGCACGCTCCGCGCCGTGGCGGGGACCGCCTTGGCGCCAATTTTCCCTGTTTACCACCAACTAGAGGCCCTTGTTAACATTCCCTCAACACATCAACTAACCATTCCTATTGCTGAATTATACGATGCGAGAACTCTTTTTTGCTATTTTATTCGAAAGATTAAATTTATTCTTTTTTTCTGCCCTTAAATACTTATTTATAGAAAGCGACTTTGTTTTATTCGACACGTGATACTTGTCGATGCTTCTATGTAGTATTAAATCGAACTGATTTATTGGATACTAGCTAAGTCGTGGGTGACTTTGGAGAACTACGCCTTAAAGGCTTAAAACAATATTTCACTTATTGCGATTTTTCAAAAGACTTGGAAGTAACTTTTGTCTCCTCTTGGTATCGAATACTAGAGATTAAATGAAATCAGTAGTCAGTTCGCAGTAAAGTATTATATTTTCTACTCTCTATTCCATGGAATGACACATTTATTTGTTTCAGAACACGGCGGCACACAAGTCAAGGGAGGCTATATGCTACGATATAAACGTAAGAATATTTTTTAAGCTATTAACAAAATTACTCGAATAGTGTTCTATACAAATCTGTTACAACTATTATTGATTTTAACGTAAAAAATGCGATGTCAAACATCGGTTCCACTAAAATACAATAGAAAATGTTCGTATCCATTTTACGGCACCCTTCACACAGCATAATTACGCCGTCTACTCACGATGTAATGAAACGAGAGAGCCACCGCGTGTGTGTAACAACCTTAATAAAATACGTACTACAGTTATCAAAGCGCGCTTGTGAGTTACGACTTCGAGATTCGTGCAATAAAACGAGTCGTTGAATCGAGTGAAGTCGATACCGATTTTGTATCGATATTCGACTCGTATCGTAGTGATGTAACGCGACTAAGTTAATTGCACTCGAATCGAATGGAAGCTTTCAAACACTTATGTTAACGACTACCGCTGAATGTTTTTTATTTGCTCGCTAGGTATATTTTGTAGTTTTTTTTATATAGAAAGGGAAAACACACGCACGCGTATTTAACCATATCTGATAGGTATAATTGATCTTTCTAGCTGTCTTTATCTTTTTCCTTTTTTTTTTTCTAGACATAATAGCTGGTAATACAACTTCTCTTTTCAAACAAATGTTAATAGATATCAAATGATTCGTTTCCCGATTACATTTAAACAAGCAACAATATATGTAGCAATAACAATAAACAAATATATGTAGATTATATCACAATGTGTGTAGTATTTGAAAGGTACATTAGTATTGATGTCAGCCGCGTATCTGATCGTCGCGGGCCTCATAATGCTTTCACACGACGACACAGACAGATCATTAACTGCATTCATTTGTTTGATTATGAAAACAGTACTGTTCTGCCTGGACGCTGCAGCACTATGCCTAACTGATCCGCGCTCATATCTAGCTAGCTTTATCATAGCTAGCATTATAATTATCGTATCCTATCCGTATGTGTGACAGGCGGCGTAGTAGATCAATCCCCCGCTAATTTCCGTACTGATCTAATCGCCGGCTTTTGATTGGATATCTTTTCATCACTTAGTTACTCTATCTGAATTGATATTGATAGTTGTTTAATTGAGCTTTTTTTTTTTTACAAAAAAGGATTAGTAGCTTCTGTGTTAACGCATTTTTACACTTGAAAATTGTCAGATTTTTTTATAAGATAAATTTAATTTATTTTTTTATTTCCAAGGAAAATACCTATGGAATTCGTGGTCGGAAGAATGGGTGGTCCTTTACGACGACTCTACAATGGCCTGGTTCAAGGTATGTTAACAAAATAGTTATTTATTAAAACTTATTTTTGTCCCACTGACTGGACTTTAATGTTTTTTTACAGGTGTGTGTGTTTGTATATTTATTCGTACCATTGTCGTTTCTTACAAGATCTTTTTTTTACTTCAAGTTGGTAACAGAATGTTTTAAATCTCAGCATCACTGGCTACTTTCAAATTTTTTTTTCATAAAACATTATAATTTGAGTTTCTTTTTCTTATGTATAAAATATATAAATTCTTAGAATTTCTGAGTTATATAAACTGAAAAGATTTTGCGCCTTAAAATTTATACAATGGCGAGTTTCAGAATCCTTTCTACAAAGTTTTTCAGTTGAAACCTATAGAAAAAGTAAAATGAATAAAATCTCTCAAGGTTTTGATTCAAAAGGTTATGTAAAAATTGCCTTTTTTATTTGTTTGAAATTAGATCAAAGAATGACGTCAGTGATCTATATATTACAAATTATTTTTCAAGTTATAAATTCGATCTATATTCTTGAAGAATATCTGTTATTCGGAAGACGGTCTTGATTTATTCCTTGCCAAGTGAGAGCAATCATTCAGCGAGACAGGTGTCTCTGAGAGGACACGATCTGATCTCTACTCGACGAGATATCAATCAAGATAACAAAAAGTTATAGCTTTGACAGTCCGAATGTATTCTGCAATGTAGTTCTGGGTTTCCACTGTAGAAACAAATGTATTAAACTTTTTTTTTAAATACGTTTGAATAAAACTTAGAGGGAGGCAAGGACATAACATAAGCATTTAATAGAATAAATAACAGTCAGTATTAATATATTATTAGTCTTAATAAATTTACATCTCATATTCGATATCATAAATCTGTTATACCATAAACAACCTTGCTAACTTTTTCCCGCCATCAGTCATTCAGCCAGATGTCAACGGCAGCACCACGCTGCCATGTTATTGATGACAATTTATGCTGGCGTCCATCTTGAACTCATCGAATATTCGACGGAGCACGTCGTTTATTACCAGCTTGATATCGTGGGATCAGATTAATGAAAGATAATTTGTTTATTATGTAACTAAAATGTGCTACGTTAAGTCATAATTTTTAACTTTTCATAAGTATAGGATAAGTTATGAAGAAAAATCACCGATATTAACTTTATTCTATTAAAATTTTAAAATATAAATTTTAAATAATATTCAATGCTAGTCGGAAAGTCTAGGCACAAATTTGCACTGGTCCAGTTAAAACTGGGTCAACAACTGAACTCTGTCAAGTGGAACGGTGACATGGGCACAGATAAAATATTAATCTTCAAAATGTGGCGAATGTCGCGGTGTGGCGCTGGCGGCGGCAGTATCGAATATATTCGTTTATTTAATTGGATACTTTCTGTATTTGCTCGCTGTCGACTGCCGACCCCACTAGACGAAATAACTATTTACATAAATTCAAGCAACTTCCATTAGTTGGAAGCAATCATACAAATTGATATAAATATGAATTGAGAGATGTACCTATTTTCTGAATTTGTTTTAAACTTTTTGCATTCCACTTACAAAATATTTTACCACTGTAAATTGAGATAACCAAATCTATAAAATATAAATCTCTAACTTCAGAGCATCTTTACGAAGTTATAAGATAAAGTTTGTCGCAAGGTACGGCCACACATTAATCAAAGCCGGTGCCCAATGTCCCGGAGTCAGCCATTTCGCACTAAACGAGTTACATCCAGTTGGTCGCCCAAGCGCGCTCGCTCTGGATTACTGCGACAAAAAGTTATAATAACTTTAGTAGACGCGACCTCTACAAGTAACTAGATAAGCGCGGAAACAGTTTTAAAAATAATAATAAAAAAATGTTTACGTAAATAGAAAAATTCTAAAAGTACTTTGAATATGTATGCATATTGTACAATTTCACGTTCACCTATACACATAATTTTCGAAAAATTATTTGTATATCCCATAAAACACGAAATGTAATTGCCGTTATGTATCATATAGGACGTTTCTATGTTTATAAGGCTTTCATTTTGATGGGACATACAAATTCTTACAAATTATTACAAATGGTTATGGTTTGAGAAGCCATCGTATAATTCAAAGTAATCTATATGTTGTAATAAATATGTGGAATATTGAATTTTTCCAGACTAACAGATACAAGATTTTTTATGCTGTGGTAGATAAAAGTAAGAATACAATACTTTTTAATTTGAAATGTAAAACAAAATAAAAGCTTTAAGCTTATAATTTGTGTCACAAATGTATGCGAAATCAGTTTACACGAGACGTTTCCCTTGTAATATTTTCTGTGCCGTTTAACAAACGGCCGATTGTCGGATAAATGGTGTTTTTTTTTTGTAGAAGAATTTACTATTTTGTCAAGAAACTAGTTTTAAAATAATTGAGATAAAAACAGATACTCAAGCTGGTGCAAATTAGTTACAGTGCAAGTTTGTTTTTTTTTGTTTAACTTGCGTGGTAGTTAACAAAATTTTGCGGACATCCCTGATAAAAAT
Organism: Papilio machaon; assembly: GCF_912999745.1. NCBI lineage: Eukaryota > Metazoa > Arthropoda > Insecta > Lepidoptera > Papilionidae > Papilio > Papilio machaon. The sequence goes on from NC_060002.1 coordinate 6,370,054, forward strand.
ATTCGGACGAAATAAGAAACATCAGAATTTACCAAATATATCGATAATTTAGAAAAATAAAATTGTATAAGGCTCTCGAAGATTATTCGGCTCTCATTTGCCCGTATTATGCGACGCAGCGTTCATTAAGAGCCCTCGAACTGTGGGGTCAAACTCGACACTCCATTACCACGGATCTTAGACTATTGAGAACTCTTCGTGATCGTTACATTACATGGTATAAAAACCTCTCGACAATATAAAGCTATTCACTTGTTATTATAAAATGAAATCAAACGCTAACTTACTTTTTTAGCGTTTAATTTTATTTTATAATTTAAACACAAGAATTTTTAACGATGAAATCCCTAGCAATTAAGCCTTTACTTAATATAACCCTTGTTATTTAACGATAATGTAGCTTTTTAATGATAAAGAAATTTTTAAAATCTTTTCAGCAGTATTTGAGTTAATCTTACTAGTATTATAATCTAACTAATCTTATCTTACTAATAATAAATGCGAATTTTTGGATGAATGGATGTTTCGTTTGAAGGTATCTCCGAAACGGCGCAACGGACCTTGATGAAATTTGGCACAGATATAAAACATACTCGGGAAGAACACATAGGCTAATTATTAAGTCTTTTTTTTTAATTCCGCGCGGACGGAGATGCGGGCAGCTATTTCGTTATAAATGTCTAAAAATCATTCCTCTTTGTTAGTGTACATAGATACAGAGAATCTATAGAAAGTCCTTTAATTATTAAAACTTAAGTCAATGTTAAATTATATAAAAAGTTGTATCGTTTGATTAATCGATCGTTAAGTGTTCAGAGATAAAGCTAACGTCACAATTAAGTGCGGTACACGGCACTAAAACAGAAGTGGTAACTATCGCAAACTATTTTATGTTCCCAGAGACTACGCACGTCAACACGTATTTTATCATGTACGAGAGGTATATAATAAGAAATATTGACACATTTTCTGTCGTATTTATGCTTTAAATACACGTTGACATATTTCATTTATCTATATACAGATTAATAAAAATTGGACAGTCTGTTGCAGATGACAAAAAAAATATTAAAATTTTTTTGTCTGTCTGTAAGTCGTCTGGTTGAAAGGATTTTGACGGGACTTTGGCATATTAAAGGCTACTTTTTAAAATTCTTCGCTGACGAAGTCGAGATTGACCGCTAGTATATATCTAAAAAAGACACAAACTAATACTTTTATTTCATCAGAGAAAACCGAGAAATATTTACGAGTGAGAAATTTAGTTTTAAATTACAAAACAGGTAAAGCTCTCGTATGCGAGTTTGTCAAACTTACACTAAGATATTTCTTTGCATAAGCAAAAATTATAAATACGAAATAAAATGCTGCAAGTAAAAGACATTCTAATGTGCACGTTATATCTATCTTATCTATATATCTATATATATAAAAGAAAGTCGTGTTAGTTACACCATTTATAACTCAAGAACGGCTGAATCGATTTGACTGAAAATTGGTGGGCAGGTAGCTTAGAACCAGGAATAGGACATAGGATAATTTTTACCCAGTTTTCTTTTTTTTTTTTTATTCCGCGCTGACAGAGTCGCGGGTAAAAGCTAGTATAATTATAATGAAGGAGGGTAACGACATCTGTTTTTGATGCTTTGTGTATCGTATATATAAGTAACCTTCCAAACAATTATAAAAATCATAAAATGGGTTTTTACCTTGATTCATGAAGCGACAGTGTGAAGTGTCCGAGGTCATCGCAGTGGCTCTTCTCATGTTCTACAATGCTTGTGTTGTCGGAGCACCCTTCACTTATAATTCACTTCCTAGATGTTTGTAACAATTCTTTTGTTTTTCTTCGATTAAGTGTTACCATATTATTAAATTATGTTATAATAAAAAAAAATCACGGGATATTGTAAGTCTTTAATTAAAAGCCATTAAAGATGAAAAACAAAAGACGTAGTTACTTTTACCAGTTTGAAGTTGTTCAGATAGTCCAATAGTGATTTCACGTAAGCTCAATGAAAGCTTTAAAGTTTTCCAATTCATGTGCCGACAGAGAAGTCTCCGTTCAATTTCACAACCTGCAGCTTTCGTGGAGCTTAAAGTTTGTTTAAGACAAACTAAAGATCTCAATTGAATGAAGAAATTCAATAGAATAGTCAATATCTATGCATTGAGTAGATAATTTTTCAAGAAATAATACAAGGACTTGGTTTAATATATCTATCTATGTATATATGTATATATCTATATATATAAAAGAAAGTCGTGTTAGTTACACCATTTATAACTCAAGAACGGCTGAATCGATTTGACTGAAAATTGGTGGGCAGGTAGCTTAGAACCAGGAAAAGGACATAGGATAATTATTACCCCGTTTTCTTTTTCTTTTTTTTTATTCCGCGCGGACGGAGTCGCGGGTAAAAGCTAGTAATTTCTAAAATTCCAAGTCATACAAAATTCTATCGTATTATCACAATATTGTCAAAATTGTATTGATTTTTTTTTTCGAAATTAGAATAAGAGATACATGAAAGGCTTCTTTGGCACTGGAAAGAGAATGTTGGAAGATGCTCCACTTTATTTTATCGTAGAGGTGAAATCCTAAAAAATAAAACTTTATTTATCAGAAGCTTTCCAAGTTCAATAGCGACCTTGTAAATGCCTCAAGAAAAAAATATTTACAATTAAAACCACTATGTTGACAATACCAGAGTCTTTAGAATTTATTTTGTTAGTATTTTGCTTGCAAGTTTGCGATTTTTATTAATGGAACCACGATAGATGTTTGTGACGATGTAATGAGATAATGAAAATATTGCATTAATCGCCAGTTGTACCTACTCTATTTAATTTTTATGGTAGAGTTTAAAATTTTAGGTCTGAATGTATAATTTAAAACAAAAATAAATGTATCTTACATCTTATTTCTGACTAATATTATAAAACGAGGGTTTAAATAGATGGATAGATGTTTTTTAAAAGGTATCTCTAAAATGGCAGCTTGTATCTCTCTGAAATCTGGCATAGATGTAGAACATAGTCTATAAGAACACATAGGCGGGAGACACATTATAGTTAGTTCATAACGCAACTATTAATTTTGTATACTAAAAAATCACTGCAACTTATTCACGTATTTAAGGCAGAAAGCTTTTATCTAAAATGTTGTTAACCCCTCTTGATAAGATCTTATCAGGTATCGATTAGAGAGAAGCGCTCACTCAACTTGCTTTTAAAATATTCTACGAGCCTCGCTCAGAGATGAGCACCGCCTGAGAGCCATTATTGCTTATTTGATTGCGTTATACGTAATTTAGGCTTTGTAATTAATACGGTCGTTCAAAGTTTAGTTATCTTTGGCGATATCACTGCTCGTATAATAAGCCAGTGTCTGTGATCTATTAAACGTGATATCAGTAGTCTCTCATTAAGACTGTATTTATATTTTTTTTAAATACATGTACAAAAACTAACAAATTAAGGTTTTGCTTCAAATATAGTTTTGTATTTCGCAGGACGCATCCGGCAAATGTCTTGCAACTCAAAAACATCTCGTAAAGGAGAGTCCGGAAATGTTGGCCATATCAACATGGACAGGTCAGGTGCCAAAGCGGCCGGCCCTGCCGCCTGGTGCCAAACTGTCCCAGCTGATGGCACTTGGTTCTAGAAGAGACCCTGGACATGTGGTCTGGATGTTGGCGAAATCTGACGCCGAAATGAGGTAAGGCAAAGGCATTGTATACCCTTCTCCCTTCTTTTTTACTATCTATCTCATTCTCTAAATCTGCAGATAATCACTAAGACAAAAACACCATAGTCACTATGACCTAATTAGACATTTTTTAAGAAAAATGGCACAGTGTAACGAAAAGGTTCGCCACCCCTGTCTTAGTGGAATTTAATTATACGTACGACAATGAAAAATAAGTCTTTTGTTATTATTTTTGGACGCCTTGACTTTTTGTTATCTATTTTTTTTATTATTTTATTTTATTAATGTATGATAGATCATTTCACCGGAATATTTAGGTGCACATTCCTTATTTCCATGAATCAAATTAACGTTCTTTCAATTCTCTTTATGTGAAAACACCTTTACATTGTGTACACCATCTATGTAGTAACATTATTTTGTTTTCAAGTTATATTTTCGTACAACGACGTAGTTTCTGCGAACTTTCGCCCTCTAATAAAGCGAATATCACTTGTTTGTGAATTCTTCTAAGTTTCGCCTTTTTATTTATAGACTACGACGTCATCATTTCTAAAACTTTGTCGTTACATTTTTCGCTACAGCTTAATATTTAAGTGCTTTGAAATATTGCCGTTTCAAATGGCACTTTTTATCTAAAACTAGCTTTTACCCGCGACTCCGTCTGCGCGGAATAAAAAAAAAAAAACGGGGTAAAAATTATCCTATGTCCGTTTCCTGGTTCTAAGCTACCTGCCCACTAATTTTCAGCTAAATCGATTCAGCCGTTCTTCAGTTATAAATAGTGTAACTAACACGACTTTCTTTTATATATATAGATTTATTGAATGTCACATAATTCAAGTTTTTGTAATAAATTCTTTTAGGACTTAAATATATTCATCGTTGTTGGTACTTTTTAATGTTATTCAAATACAAAATTATTATTTATATCTGTTACATAGTATCACTAGAAACTTCACCTTTCGTAATATCTCTGATTCTGTGATTATTTTTGTATTGCAATACAGCCTTCCATGGATACATTGAGAATGTATTACGTTTACTTTCATAGTAAAATAAAGTAAAAAATCCGCTTTCATCTCGTAATAAAACCAAAGCTTTTAAAGCTTAATATTACGAGTATCGTTCACAGTTCGTCCTTGACACGGTAACGGGATGCCACACCATTATTTATTATAATTGGGTCCAACCGTCATACCGCGGGCAACGTGATACTTGTCTCTGAGTGGGAATAAGGAAATGTTCGTAATCCATCACTTCTCATGCGAGCCTTTGATGATAAGGAAAATGTAGTAAATCTAGTAATAAAACAAACTACAAAATAGTTTGAAGCGTCAATTGTTGGGATTAAGACAAAGTATGCTTTATAGATTATTTTCTACTTTCAAATAAAATACCAATGCATATAGGCTCTACAAAATGTGATATTACATGTTTATCTCTTCCATCTTATCCAATCAATTCTATTCTATTCATTGCCGTACAGCCGGCAGAATTTTTTTTACCCGTGTATGCTGTCAACTATTCATCGCCCAAAGATTTGCTTGAAACTATCAAGATCGACTTAGCAGTCCATGTATGTCAAACCTTTACAGCGCATTATCTCGCAAAATGCAACGAATGAATAAAGTTGAAAATAAAATGCATACAAGGAAGCGTGAAGTTTTCAATGTATGTAACGCTGAGCGTTGTAAATCGCCGAGTTGAAATGGAATTAATCCCGTGGGAAGCTTGCCGGAAGAGGGCGTTACTATACAACTGGTTTGGCCGCTTTGTGGCCGACGTAGCGTGAGCTCCAGAGTTATAAATATTCATGTAATCTTATATCTAAAGCAATAACTGCATGTACATTTTTAATAACAGGTACCCTGATAATCTTTGAAAGGTCAAGGCAGTAGTTAACACTGGTTACATTATAAAATAATGCGTTTACGTTTCATACACGTGTACTTGTGTAATTTCTTATTCACGTGTAAAAGTAATATTATAAAGTCTTCCAAATATTGTTTTTTATGTGTTGTATTTCTGTTAACGCTTACTAAGGGAGTGGGTGGCTGCGATATCTAAAACGGTAAGTTAGTTTTGTTTAACTGTTTTAAAAAAGTACTTACCAATTGCAAAGTACAGATAAGGTGATAATACTTTAAATGTATCGCCATAGTCTCTAAGTAATCTATACCTATATGGGTATTATGGAGTAGAATAGTACTAAACTAGTTATTGAACATCAGAGGGAGCAAATTAGTATGGGTCCAGATGGCTATTTCATCGAGGGTCCAATCGCAAGACCCATAAGGACCCTAATAAACTCAATCGCATGATCGGAATTCGTAGCGCACTTCCCCCTAATAACGTTTATTAAGTATTAACATACTTATTGGGTACAATTCGGTACTCAATTTATATTGTACAAAGTTAAATACAGAACGATTTCAGCAAATATTTTTGCTTTGCTAAAATATTAACACACTTGTGGAAAAAAATATGAAGCATTTTCATACTGAAATATTTTTTATGAAACTATAATATGTAAATATATTTAAATGCTTAAGTCAATTAACACTTTCAATGCCACTGCGATAGCACTGAACGTATTAACAAAAGATTTGTGCAATATACAATACTGTACTGATAGTAGTTGACGTGTTTCTTTGCCAGCTGCCGCCTCCGCCACACATCGAGCTGGTGATGTCAATGCCCTACCTCCGCACTGCCTTCAAGAAGCCAACTGTTAGAGTCAGACGTAAGTACATACAGATATAGTTATATGATAGGTATTATGCAACAGCATAAATATCATCGTTTAACCGGGAAAAAATTACAACTTCAGTAAATCTATGTCAAGTAGTATATTCCTTTGCAGTATTTAAGTGACTTGATTGATACATTAAAGGCTCTAAAATAATTATCTATGATATTTTAATTTAAATGTTATTATACTGCTTACTAAGAATTCAACATAAAAAACTCTACGAGAATTCTAATAAATTAAAATTTTACTTTCCTCGAGCCAGCTTATTGCGATTGTGAATTTTCCGCACTTTCAATCGATTTACCATCAACTTAATAAGAAAGCGAACAACAATTTATAAAACAAGTGACTCGAAACGCAAATAATCGAGTTTACGCTTCGAATACCGGAGAATCGATATCGAGCCGCGTTAATCGACACCCTGCCTACGAGATAAAAGAGAAATGTTCAATTACAGTAATAATTAAACGAATTTTTGATATAATTTAGGTTGTATTTATAACACTTACAGATATTTATAAAAATAAAAATACGTTTTCAGAATATGCCACTTGAAGACTAAATTATTTTTTTTTTTGCAAGATGTATGTTTTGGCAAAATTTCGTCAAGATCCGTTGAGCAGTTACGGAGATACCTTCTAACAAACATCCATCCATCCAAACATTCGCATTTATAATATTAGTAAGATAAGTAAGAAGTAAGATAACAACTACTTGTACAGTAGCTATAAATGATATAATTGGCCTACAAAGTTTTACCAGGGGTGTTTAAATGTCTACCATTAAGCAGGCTTGTTTAAATTAATTAATATGAATGTCAACTTATCTCTGGGAAGATTTAAGATGTTAATAGCGACGTGCAATAAACCTTTTACTTAAACACAGACCGGAGCGTGTAATGAACGGCTGATAAAGATTAAGGCCTCGCAAAATCCTGCTTAGATACCCTGTTTTGTGCATGACGTTAAATTTCAACACATAAAAACATGAACAAGTAACGAGTCCTTTATATCATAAGCTAAAGGAATTAAAGATTATGCTATTACGGAATTTTAAAAAAATGGTATTAAATTTAGTCTACCTCACCCGAGGTTAGTGAAGCTTACCAATAGTTTCAAATCAGTTCAGTAGTTTCGGAGTATATTCAATGCAAATTAATATGCCTTTAGGCAGCCTATTTTGATTTCTGAATTCACCATCAACAAATTAAAGTATAAAATTCTGAAAGCTTTCATTTTATAAGTTCTTTACATTTCTTAATATAAGTGTTCTTACGATATTCCTGAGTCGAAAGGAAATTCCTCAAAGGGAAATAACTTGTGTTTCACTTTTCAATATCGAGTTTTGTATTGTACAAAAGAGAACTTTTCCGTAATTAGGTCCGCAAGCAGTTAATAGGATAAAGTCGATGTAGGTACAATTAAAAACACTATTTTTTAACTCGTCTACATAACTAGTTAATGGAACCTTTTAACCTTTATTATTGTAAGGACGGAGGTCGATGCGATGAAGTAGTATAGAAATGTAAAAAACTCTATTCTATCCTTTATATTAAAATCTTCGTCTCCTAATTAAATTCTACATTAAAACTGTTGTCTACCCTTTTATTCAATAATTATGAAGCTTATTAAAATGCTCGTTAACCTAACCTATTCAACAAAATGTTTAATTAATAGACCTTATAAGTGGCAAAGCGAGCGCATAAAAACTACAATGACAACTCGGTAAAGTTTTCCCAGTTTGCAGCGGGAGTTCGCAACTCGTAATGGGGAAGCCATGTTCCCGAAATCCCAAACAATAGCTCTATACAGCGCTGATGCTTCATATAGCTCGTATAAAAGGATTTTAGAGAGACTTTTTAATTAAGTACATTCGGGTTGAAGCCGTCTACAAATCTCAACATCCCTGATTGAATTTGTAACGTCATTTAACAAACTCAAAACTACTCTCGTCCATTACTTACATTGTCAATTGTTGTTTGGTGGTATTAAAAAATTGTACATCGAATAAAAACTATAATAGTAGTATATATCACACACATTTTTTGAATCACACGTCAATGCGACTTATACCACGTAGATATTTATTAGGCTTGTATTTTGTAGCGACGTCATCAGAAATGTACACGAGGAGTACCCGAAGTGCGCTGAGTGCGCTTGAGGGACGCGGTCTGGTGGCGGTGATCAAGCGACAAGTGCCGCTGGCGGGACAGCTCGAGCACGAGCTGGCGTGGGGCCAAGGCTGGGGCTGGGTGACGCTGCCCAACGGCGTGTGGAGTGGACGTGAGTACATCACATCTCACATTTCTTCCATAGTGCTGGCGAGAGGACGGCGAGCGCGCAGGGCTAGGTTATACCGTCGTAGGCCGGCCGTGAGTCTCTCATAGCATTCTAATTCTCCGTTTTGTAGCGTTGGCGGGACAGCTCGGGCACGAGCTAGCATGGGGCCAGGGCTGGGGCTGGGCGACGCAGCCCAATGGTGTGTGGAATGGCCGTAAGTACTGATTCCCTTCTAATACTTATGTCCGCAGTACTGCCGGCGGTTACTGCTCTGCGAGAAGGAATCGGTAATGGTGAATTGTGATTTTGTTAATTTTCTGTAGTTAGAATTTTTGTCATCATAGTTCCTAGCTTTTCAGTTTTCTTATTCTTTTAGATAGGTGAAGTTCCAGAATCCTCGTGATAATATCGTCACCTTAAATAATAATGAGAGGCTGGTGAGGTTCAACATTGTGCGGGGTATTGCTGTGATTGTCGTCGTAAATGTTCACTTATACAGATTATGTACTACTTGATCATCATCGTCTCCTTGGCCTTTTCCTACTCACGTGGGGTTATGAAGACTTAAAATGTTGTGAAGAGAAGAGTTCTAAAATGTACATTCAGTAATGGCTTAGCGATGTTGTGTGTCAGAAAAATAACTTCAATATATCCATTTATATTTTACATGTTGACATATATTTTATTATTTTCAGGTCTGATGTGGTCGCAGGAGGGCGAGGACTTTGCACTCCACGCGATGCCCATCATGCACCACACCAACGTGTCCCAGGCGTGTTCCATGCTGGACGGCGTGACAGCGTACGAGGCCGCGGCGTACGAACAGGCCCTCGCTGAGTATGATGACACCGCCACCACATCTGATGACTGGGACTTCGGCGTTGACTGTGGTGACTTCATGATGTAAACAATGGAAAGTAGAGACTTATTTAAAGAACAGATTGTTCTAAAGTCTCTTGCAACTAAGATCAATTATTATTAGGAAAATAACAACTTCCAAGTTTAGAATCCCATAACATTTAATGTTGGATTTTTTTTATGATCATACAGTGAATAAATTTTGTGGTTAACAATAATAAAACAATGCAGTATTTTTTATGAGGGAAAAATACGGAAAATATTGCCATTCTAAAAAAATAAATATAAAATTGCACAATGTAACTTTAACGAAGCCCCCTCATTTAAAAAAACAAATAAACGTTCAACGCATTGCTCAAAGCTAAGCGGGTAAAGTGCAGGTAACATTATATACGAATCAAATCATGTGCCAAAATTAAACTCAATAAACTTTTAAATATGTGTTAAACACGAGAATTCTTATGATATTTATACCTTGATAATTTAAAAGGGATTTAAAGAGGACACATATTTATCGATCATTTAATTCGTCATCAATACAATCGACAAAACGTCGAATTTTATTAGATAATTGCATGCACCGTAGTCGTACTGTGTTCGTCATAGAAAATGATGTTTGTAGCCATGAGTTTAGTGGTTTCTTACGGCCTACAACAAAATAGCCAATTCGTGGGAATGACAACTTACCAATTATTAATATCTAAACCTATATATTAACTATTCCACTATTCAATTGTAAAAATTTTGATTTAAAACACAATTCAAAACATTTTAATAAAATATGGTAACCACACACGTGGCGACGCATCTCTTGATCGGAATTTTAATTCAGTAGTCTATGCTCTCTGAAAGCTGAGGAAACGTTGTGTTGCCATTTAAAATGCCGTGGTAATAAAAATCCTACCACCAGGTGTAAAACTTTTTCAGATTTACACTATATTAGCCTAATCGTGCCCTACCCTTACGCCGGCCTTGCTAGTATTCTACATCTTTTTACATTTGCTTTGAAAAATCACAAGGACTCTGCAAATTGTCTATCGAACGGATTCATTAACAAATTGACGTTATTTTATTGTATATTTAATGAAAATGCATCGTCACGCGTGGTGTTACCATAATAAGTTTCTTTAAAAACACATTTTTTCAAAAACTTTTGGAATGTTTTATGTGCCACGACACCAGGGTAATGCATCTTGTTGTATTCATCGAAGTTATCTGTGCACATCTAAATAAATTTAATAAAAAAATATCGCACAAACACCGAGTATAACAAGATCCAATAAAACAATACTTTTACTTTTTTTTTATTAGAGTAAGAAACGCTTATCCCTTATGACACCAATTATGAGGTTATTTAAAGGTATTTACCCCCTAAAATATGATGTATTTTAGATGTAAGTCGATGTTAGCATGTAGTAAACGTGGTCGGTAGATATTAAATACCTTAAATTGTAGAGACCTTTTAAAAATGATAACCTCTTGACCTCTGTATTAATTTTAGTTTCTATTATCTATCTATCTATATATATAAAAGAAAGTCGTGTTAGTTACACTATTTATAACTGAAGAACGGCTGAATCGATTTGACTGAAAATTGGTGGGCAGGTAGCTTAGAACCAGGAAACGGACATAGGATAATATTTACCCCGTTTTCTATTTTTTATTCCGCGCGGACGGAGTCGCGGGTAAAAGCTAGTATGCATATAAATAGAAAGGTGTTCTCAAAAGTTCTAACTTTAGAAGCTATTACATTAATTTAGATATGTTAGGAGAGGAAACCAAAACGTGAAAGTACTTGTAAATTATATCGGTCCTAAAGGAATTGAATCAAAGAATTAATAATTTATTTGAAATGATATCTAATATTGCTTTTAATTGAATTCATTTTTAAAAAGGTCTCTTGTCGTCCAATTATCGTGCATTGATTTAGAATGGCTCGGCATAACTAGGTGTGGTTGGTGTACATTTAATATATGAAATGTGTATGTAATCGCTGTAAAATCTTCCGACCTACCCAAAGACTGCCTAAAATTATATTACCTGATACCTGATTTGTGTGGTACTTAGGCAAGGTTAACGCGATTTTAGTCCCTTGTCCCGCCCAACAAGCTGTAATGCAACACTTCTACCATACTGCCAGAATGTCACATTTTATTTTTAAATATTTATGGTTGCCAGAAAGAAAAATAATTACTTAACGTCATAGAGTAAAAAGAGACTTTAGACTAAAGAGACACGACACTTGTTTGAAATGTACATTGCAACTAGATTACAAGTGGTTTATCTCCCAAATAAATTATTTTAAATTAACAAATTTATTAAATGAAGGGTTGCATTATAGCTATAGATGTTGTAGACAATTGTAATGATTATTATAGATTAGTTGTCGTAAGGTAATAATTAGTGAGCGAGTAAACGTTGCTGATTTGTGTGAGTTTTTTAATATAAGTTGCGTATAGTGGACAAAAAAAAGGGGTTTAATATTGAAGTTATCTCCAAATACGTTGATGTTAATTTAATTTTATATGCGCAGGTAATATGGGTTCTTTGTTATGACCTAAATTGTTAGTTGTTCAAAAAGAGAATCGAAAGATTGTTGTTTTTTTTTTAATAAAGATTTATTCTAATCAAGTGCACAAAATCGAATGTAGTAATTTTTAGTTTTATATAAATTTTTACCATTGATATATTATATAGCAATGAAAATTAAATATTAGGCAGCAAATAAAATGGTTCGACGCTGGATTCGTTGAAAAATTATAGAGTAACGTATTTTTGTATTGAACACTTGCAAAATTTATTTTTTAACATCCCTAATGTATTCGTTCATGACATTTATTTAGTTTTGATTAAATTTTAATTGTTCGCACAGCTTAAACCTATACCTTAATATTGGTAAAAAAAATAGAAATGCATTTTAAATAAACGTGTTGTATAAATAAAATAACTTGAATTTAGCTGAAATATTTTCTGCTTTTTTTTATTTTCATAGAAAGAAAGAAAGAAAGAAACTCGTTTATTACCACACAAATACAAGAGAAAAAAAAATTCACACCACATATTTATGAAAATAATTTAGAGTAATGTGGTAAAAGGGGCCAACTCAGCGTATGCAGAGACGGCTTAAAACAGTCCCTGCGCTGGTTTTCAGTTGGCTCCTTTACATCCACCTGCACAATTACATAACATGGAGGGATAACTCAGTCTATTATATTATATAACATCCACTAGATAAAATTTATGATTTGCTAAGCCAATATTACAAACACTGGTTTTTAAATAGCCTTTAAGTTTTTTTTATGTATTTGTATAACTATAATGGAGTTATTTTAACTGAAATATTATAACTTCTTACACTTAGTGGCCTATTAAAGCTGTGTGAGCAATTATTTAAATCACTGATATTTTTATAATTAAAAAATATCAATAATATAATCGATAATGAAAAAAACAAAACACAGGATAACTTGATTTTTGTCTAGACGTGAATATCAGTGATTTAAACTAAGATATTTATTAGATTAATTTAAAATAACACACACTGCGATTAACAAAAAGAATACTTGTTACAAATAATTAAAATTTGTTTATAAAATTTCGTAGTAAAAAAGTGTCCAAATGTAGCCAACAATAGAATGTAAGAGAACGTCCACCAACGAAAAAGTCATTAAGAAAAAAAAAAATTGTCTATGGAAAGTTTTTAGAACGATCACTGCCATTTTTTCCTCTTTGCCGTAATAATATTTTTGTCGTAAATTATTACACGTATTTTCTATCTTTGCCCCTATATTCATATAGTTTTAATAGATATATTATGTATGCTATTGTATTCTAGTCAAAAATTTAAGTGAACAATCATTCTTTAAAAAAAAAGTATTTTTCATAGCATATGTATCTATGTGTCAAAATGCTAGTTTTGTTTTTATGTTTTTTACATATTCTCGAGTGTGCCAAAATTTTATTTAGAAAATTATACAGCCAGGACCGTTTTAACACGGGAATGCGGGGCGCTAGCCAATGGACGTAGGACTTTTGGGGCGCCTGTTATTTTCGCGCCCAATACGTTTAAGACGGCCCTGGATACTGTTAAAGGAATCAGTAGGTGATATAATATGTCTGTATAAGCCAAGACTTAATTTGTCAAGTCGCAGTGTGTGAACATTTGGTGTTAAATTGACAAATAAGATGCGTAGCCGTGGACGTAGCAGTGACGTCATTCGCAACGTCACTGGCAACAGAGAATTATGAGTGTTTGTATGTAACTTTTTTAAAATAAACGCCTTTGGGTTATTATTTTGTTTAATTTTGAAAAAAATACCGACCTTTATGAATAAGTGGGAAGTAGATCAGGAAGAAAGGTTGCGACCCTCAGGAATGATAAAACGACCCACACAGAGAGAAAGATACAAATAGGCGTCGAAACAAATTTCCCAGAATGCAAAATTGAATGTTTTTTGGAGTTTTATTAAATTTAAAACTTGCCCTCAGCGCCATCTACTGCGCAGTTATAAAACTAAACAAGCTCTGGTAATAAGTTATACCTAAGTACGCACACTGTTGCTTTAAAACCTTCCGCTCGATGTCGCTTTCGAGAAAAATCTTCGTCAAAGTAGGTTTTCCTTACCGTGACTTAGAATAAGTCTGTGGTGTAACAGTTCAAAAGATATGCTTCGATGATCAGGACATGACGGAAAGGAATGGTATTATTAATGAAGTAATTAATCTGTTTAACTGACAGACAACTAATACAACTAGTTAAAATGTAAATATAACAAACAGATCCAAAAAATGGGACATTCAAATTTACCATCATCATGATTCATGATAATAAACTAAGCTTATATACCTACATCATAAATGGCGACAATATAATTTACCCGGCATAGGTTAACGATCGATAAATTTTGCGACGGTTTTTTATGGATTAAGCTGCGGGCTCGCAAATAATCCGCGATGCCAATGTATATTTATTTTACATAAATAGTTTTATTTAACTAAAGTCATTGCAAACGTACTAAGGAATGGAGGCGCCGTAGGTATAATTCAGTGCAGTCAGTCGATTACTCAGACTCAGCTCAGGGCACAGTAATACCGACTGCGCTCCCCGCCACGCCATCTCGCGGCCGCGCGCCTTGCATTCGCCACAACAGCTGGCTGAGTCGCGCAGCGACCGTTGCCTCGCTTTATCGTTACGACGATAACTCATAATTTCAAAAACGTGCTTTACTTATCTGTACCCATTCCATGTTCGATTTAAAACGCGGGAAAGATATTTAGGCATTTTGTCATTTATTGTGTCAAATTTTGTGATTGTTGTGTTTGTATTTTATAATATTTTATTGCAAATTTTAATTCGTGTGTACAGTTATTACAAACATTGTTTATTTCAAATTCGTGACTTCCATCTTCCAGTTGTGTCCAAATTTGTTATAAGAAAATGGAGAAAGGTGGTGGATCTAGACTTCTCCAAATGCAGGTTGGTTCTTTAAATTTATTGTACATTTTTATTTATATAGATCGTGGTTATATCCCGAATTCCTGGCATAATGTTTATTTTATGTGAAATCTTAAGCTTTAAATAACCAATAATAAAAAATAATAGTAGTACATTTGGGTTTGTAGGTACATGTTTTTTCCGCTACCTATTAATATTACCCTAATGTTTAATTAAAAGGTGCTTACTGGCTGTCATCAAATAAATGTGAATGAAGCTAAAGAGATGTGTGTCCGGACCTTGCTAAATGAAAGGCCGAGGTCTCTGTCTACCCCTCTGGGTAACGGGCGTGAGTTTTGTAGATGTAACTGCAGCTTCGCAGGGTTTTTTTTTACAATTTTTGCTCATATGTTTCTATAAATTTACCCTACGTTATAGATAGTTGTAAGCGTGGTTCAAAAAATTAGGTATCGTCAAAACAAATAATGTTACTATGGCAACTAATATTGTGTATGTACTTTTATGGATAAAAAATGAAAAAAGAATCTACTTACCGTGGGTTTCCGAGACAAAAATCTCCGTTTAAAACATATTTTTACCTTTATTTTGTCAAAGATTATGACAGGGTTGACGATATGTTTTACATAGAGATTTTGTTCTCGGAAATCTATGGTTTGTTCGTTTATCAAACTAGCTGTTGATGTCCATCATTGCTGTGAGCTTAAATATTACATAATAAAAATTAAAAAAAACACTCAACTCACTCCCGTGGCCCAGTTCCAATTGACAAAATCCTGGCACACCTCTATCGCTTCTTCCACATTCATACATCTATAAAAACAAAAATCTTTTAAATGAGTTTAATAACTATAAACATAAACAGAACATGTGTCAATCGACTAGTGAATAAACGAATACACTATTGATTGAATTTACGTTGTTTTGCACTAAAAAAGATACTTTAAAAATGCCGTAACTTTATTCTTCTGTATACTTTATTGATGTTTTTTCCACATTTCGCTGCGCCCTCCCTCATTAAAACCATCCGTCTGTCTAGTCTGGCGGAAACAAGCTCAGCCTTTTTATTTTTATTTCTCGCTAACGAACCTGCAAATATTTGCATAAAGCCTGTTCCTGAAATGCATTTTTTCTTTGATATGGAGAATTTTGTGTGGAAATTTTTTTACATAAACAACTTACTGATGTTGATGAATTTCGTAATGTTAGTGTGTGATGACGTACTAGATTATTTATTACATATTTATCAGGGTTTAATATTTAGGAAATGTCAAAGTGCAGGAATCAGTACAGTAAAAGAAAGTGTTGGCAAAAAGTGTAAAACTAAAGTTATTTTTGTATAAATATTCACAGAAATTTTATACAAAAGTCTTTTAAGTCCAATAATCTTAGTGCATTTTATCAGTCTTCCTAAGAGGTAAATGCCCTAATACCCGCCTGACAAACAGGTTCCTTAAGGTATTTCGCTTTACGAAGTTCTTCTCAAGACAACTACATAGTAGGTAGGACCAACGTAATATTTCCGCCACAATAAAAATCATGTAATAACTGAAATAAACATCTAAAAACATATAAATCATGTAATATACCCAAATAAATCGGTATTAGTCGATTCTGTATTTAACGGTTCCATTTGGCACTACGATTGCAAATGACAAACTCAAATAATAGCAGTAATAAAAATATGTTATACATTTTACATTCATGTCCATAATGTATGGACATGAATGTAAAATGTAATGTATTTTGTTTACATAACTTTAAATGTAAACAAAAATCAATATACGTGATTAAAAATAGAACTTTTCAAAAGTTCAATTTGGAATAACAATTGGCATTCCTTATTTGAATAATTCTCGTCATGATTCACCAACGGCCGTTTTTCGAACGCGCTAAACGTCTATGTCGTCGGCATTTGCGCATCTTAATTTTCTATCCCATTCGTACATTTGCAATGAGTTAGTGAGAAAGGGAGATAGATATTGGTGGTTCTATTCAACGGGGCTTGTATGAACCTTGACCCTATCTTGACCGTAGTTAAAGTCAGTCAATGGAACTAAACTGAAACGTTACTTTTTGATCTCTTTGCTTTTAGCAACAAACCGTTTCACTTAGTGAGACTACAATTTTATATAATATACTTTTATATCGTTAAAGCGATATAGTAACATACAAATTGTTAATATCAGTAAACATAGGTTTCCACTACCGTAACAGTTTTACAAAAATTTGAAAAAAAAAAATCAAAAATTGTACCAACTCGGCAGTGGAAACCGAGTTTAAATAGTTAGTAGGTAGGTACTTAGGTTCTTATTGCTCGTGATTATGATATAGGGTATTTAAAGCAAAAAGATAAAAAAAATTCTGTGAGAAAGTTTCATCTGACAATCTTCCAACACGTGTTATGTTTCTCACGATATATGCAGCTTTCGTCGTTTTGTTAAAAGGACATGAATTACTCGTTTCCGTACAGTACGTTCCCATTGCTTACTGTGGTTTATTATACAAAAATACATTTTCAATTAATAACATTTTTAAAATTAATTATTAAGACCATGATTCAGGTTGAATATCGACTGGTCGAGTCCTACGCATTTTAAATGAATAACATAATTTTTATAACTTGTTAAGTTATTTTTATGTTAAAGCTACCGTACGCCAGAACCTCTGTCTCGAATCTCTACATCTGTGCCAAATTTCAGCGAGATCCATTCATCTGTTTTAGAGATGCCTTCTAACAAACATCCATCCATCCAAAAATTTTCATTTATAATATAAGTATTATATATAAATATACTAGCTTTTACCCGCGACTCCGTCCGCGCGGAATAAAAAAGAAAAAGAAAACGGGGTAAAAATTATCCTATGTCCTATTCCTGGTTCTAAGCTACCTGCTCACCAATTTTCAGTCAAATCGATTCAGCCGTTCTTGAGTTATAAATGGTGTAACTAACACGACTTTCTTTTATATATATAGATAGATAGATATAGATTTAAAAACGGAATACTATTTGAATACAAGGTAATTTTATAAACTATACGTAACTGGAAATAAAAAAATAATTAGAAAGCCAACAAACATAAAAAATAACTGAAAAACCATAATGTACATTAAAAAATATTGTTAAATAAATAAGAAAACGAAAACCAGTTGAAAGATTGAGTCATAACTCACCAAACTGCTTTGTATTGTAATTACTTTCACTCGTCAAAAATAAATAAAAATCACGTTGTGATTGTATAAAATTTACTGTTATGTAAGATACAGTGCTACTCAAACAGCTTTCCTAAATAACAATTTCAAGTTATATTAAAATTAGCTCTCGCCTGCGACTCCGTTCGAAATAAAAAAACAAACTTAATTAGTAGATTAATTCTTCACGGCTATGTTCTACATCTATACCACATTTTAGCGAGATTTATGCTGCCGTTCTGGACATACCTTCTAACAAACATCCATCCATCCATCCAAATATTTTTTTTTATTCTTTATACATTTGAAAAATTTATTCCTTCACCTGACAATTTTTACCCTGCGTTTTTACCCTGTTCAATTTGGACGACTTATCGTCTCTACCAATAGCAAAATTTTATTATATTTAATAAGACAATATATATTGTATATAGGTACAGTAGCCAGTCATACGATGCGAGGGAGTGATGGTAATTAAATTATAAAATACAGGTAGCTGTGGCATACATTACGTACACTTTCACTGTATTTCGCACACGCGGTGTCACACGGGATGTAAACGTAAAGGATTTATTGCGAAGATAACTGCCGAAATATGATGGGAAAATGTTTTATAATAAACTTTCACAGTTATTATACAAATCGGAACTTCATCTAGGACAAAGCAACTAGCTACTTAGTCAATTGAATAACTTTGGATAATTCATAGCGTAAATATTGACTAAATGGTCGCTTTCGAAATCTCTGCTCTGTACAATCAATATTAGCAAATAAATCTCTGCTCTCTACTATCCGTTATAATATAGACATCAGGTTGATGATTTAGGATAGATAACCAACAGAGAAATTTTATACTTTTAATATACAGTACTATTTAAAATTAATTCTCTAGTCTGTGCTATTATATTCTATAAGCAAAACTTTTAAATATATATTGGGAATTTGCAATACAGTAGCTATAGGTTGTGACTGGCTGCGACCTACATAGAGACAACGATTATCCTAAACCGTTATCGTGGCGGCACGATCGATAGCTACTCGTGACAGCGGTCTGCGACCCGTCCCACCTGACACTAACACATATAAGTGAATTCCACACTACTATAGTTATTTAGGTGGAATTTAATTGCCGAAATACTTATTTTCACGCAAATGTTGTCACATAGTATAATAAGTTATGAACTGTTAGTTTAATATTGCTTATCCGTTCCTTAAACTGCTTTACAAGACATATTTAATATCGCTGGTTATTCAATAAAAATAAAAGGGATGAGGATATGTTTTTGTAAAGGTTTTTGCGATGAAAACCCATGTTAAGACATAGTCACAGAGTAAATTACAGAGTGCAAGCCGCGGTGTGCAGATTGATGTACTCAACATTTTGATTTATTCATTGCGATTGGTGCAGTGGCTTTGGCGGCTGCGGCTGCTGCGTCCGATCCGCACTGCGCCAATCTCAATTCAACATCACTTCAAAACTCACCCCAACCTCCCTTTCACGTTACTTATTTAGTATGCTCCTTGAATTTATCTATCTGCTTTTGTTTTTTTTTATGTATAAGGATATTTTTGATGACAATATCAAGCTAATTTATTTTGGTGTCTATGGTGATAGAGTTAAAATGTTGACTTTTTAGTAAGTCGTTCGTCTTTTCAAGAAAATCAAAAGTTATATAACCTCATGTCCTGGGATTCCATTGTCTCGTTACGCAATATAACCTGTTCCAAATAGGAGTAGGCATTGACTACAGATGTTTGAACGTCAAAGGAAAATTTATGTTTATTTGTTCTTCAGCTCACGTCTACAATAAATCATAGCGTCAGCAGACCACGTGGGCTAACGAGCGATTTTTAATGTTCCCCTGACCATAAATTAAGGTCTCATAAAATTGTCATGTCGATAATGTCATATTGTGGGCGGGCATTTTGCCGAAATCAAGTTATGCCAGTTTTGTAATGTTGCAAAATCTGGGTCACCCACGCGTCTTCTTTTAGGAACTTGGTTGGTATATTACACAATTTTTATTCCTTCGTCTCTTTTGTGTTATTTCGCATATTAGAACATAAGATTTCCATATGCATTCTTAATCTTTTATTAGTGTACACACATCACATTTGTCTACTGTTACTCGAAGACTGTTACCACGAAGTTACCTTATAAAGCAATGAAATATCACGCTGTACAAGTCATCGTATGAACATAATTAGAGGTTTATATGTAGTTTGCGCAGGCGCCGCGAGTAGGGCTGTTAAGCAATAAACTTAGAACTGGCAAACTGTAACTACTTTTTAGCCGACTTCAAAAAGAAGGAGGTTATCAATTCGACTGTATTTTTTTTTTTTTTTTTTTTTTTTATGTGTGTTACCGCGAAACTCGGCCCCTGGTGGTCCGATTTTGATAAAAATTATTTTAATCGAAAGGAAGTGCTTGCAGGTGGGTCCCATTTTTTTTTTTTTTTTTTTAAATAACTAGAAGACTAGTAGATTTTGAATATAGCTTCAAAATTTGTTGCGGAAATTAGGGACATTTTTGCTTTCAGCGCTTACGTAGGCTACACTATAGGACCTACATAGAAATGATGTATGGCGAATCGTAGCTCTTTAAATGTGCTAAATAAAAGTCCGCGATAGCATATATCTATCTTTTATAGTTTTCTCACAATAACCATTTTTTTCTTTAGAAACATTCATTAAATTCATGCCCTATTTCCGACGCTATTATTCAAGTTCAGTATTAACCCTTATGTAAATAAATATGTTCATTATCAAGATAATTTAATGTAGATTATATTTGCAATTGAAACTATATCATTCTGTCTAATAGTTTAGGAGATATCGTAAGAATAAAATTACGCGGAAACGAAAAAGGCTACATCGCGTTACAATGAATAGCACAAATTTGCTTTCTGGGCTTACGTAGGTCAAACTATATGACCTACATTAAAATGATGTATCGAGTAATTATAGATCCTTAAATTTGCTAAATAAAAGTCTCAGGTGGCATATATCTATCATCTATGGATGTCTCACAAAAACCATGTTATTTTGAACAAACTTCGATTAAATTGCACACGAAAAACAGCGTCGTAAGCTTACGGCGCTATTATATTATATTCGATATGAATCCTTATCCAAATAAATATGTTTGATGGCTAGAGTATTAAATGCAGATTACATTAGCCTTTAAACTATGTAATTCTGATCAATAGTTTGGAAGATATTAAATTATTACAAACTACGCGCATCCGAAAAATGCTACTGCGGCGCGCGGCTGGACAAAATTAAAGGCACGCTACGATGTATTAGTTCGTTAATTTTCAATTTGTATACCGATTTTGATAATTATTTCATTGTTTAAAGGATAAGTGGTTATCTGGTGTATTCTAAATTAGTTTTTGAATTGAAGTACACACATATTAAATAGGAAAGTCCTTTTCTTTATTTGTCTTATTTATGTTCTTATACGTATTAAGGAAATTTGTAATTAAACTTCAAATTCACTAAAAATTGAGAAATAAAACAAACATTTTAAGAAAAAAAAATAGCCGACTTCAAAACAAAAAAAACTATCTCAAACAAAATGCGCTCAAAAGTAACTTAAAAAAAACAATTTCAAACAAAATGCACTCAAAAGTAACGTAAAAAAACAATCTCAAACAAAATACACTAAAAAGAAACAAAATAATGTCATGAAAACTTCTTTCTTTCTTTCTTCTCTCTTTCAAAAACCCTCTAAACTCTAAAGAAAGTTCTCTTCTTTCTTGTAACATGTCTATATTGTATAATTATTGTTATTTTGGAGTCGGTTTCGGCCTAAGTAGGGACATAAACGTAAGTATGTCTAATACATCTCAAATATAAAATGTCACCTATTTACTTCGGCCGACACCGACTGCGAAATAACAATAATTATACAATATAGACATGTTACAAGAAAGAAGAGAACTTTCTTTAGAGTTTAGAGGGTTTTTGAAAGAGAGAAGAAAGAAAGAAAGAAGTTTTCATGACATTATTTTGTTTCTTTTTAGTGTATTTTGTTTGAGATTGTTTTTTTACGTTACTTTTGAGTGCATTTTGTTTGAAATTGTTTTTTTTAAGTTACTTTTGAGCGCATTTTGTTTGAGATAGTTTTTTTTGTTTTTAATAAAACTACATCCTAAAATTGGCGATAAAAAACTCCTTAACTTCGTGACAGAGAAAAGATTCCACTCCCTTGAACCACTCTCCAGATATTGATATTAAATCCGTAGCCCGAAAAACAACACAACTCACGCTCTTCACCTAGAGGGGTAGACAGGATTACGGACTTGTTTAGCGTGACCTTGGCCGAATGTGCACCGTACTAATCCGGAGAATTCAGGAGAAACTCAAATACGTGTCAGCCCTAGGCTGGAGTTGATTTACGTAGGCAGCGTTGAGCATGAGTCAAGCGAGCGTCAATGCATCGCTCGGATTCCACTGCTTATCGACGTCATTACGAGACGAGACGGCAATCACTAATGATGAAGTGGCGTCCCACTGGGACAGAGCTTCTTAAACAGTTAATTATTCCAATTAGTAAAACCATAGAGTATTCGTAAGTATGAGTTAATTTTCATTAGCAGATGTACTTGGTAATTACCTAAGGGACTGCTTAAATTATTGTGTGGATTTAAGCAAAGCTATACTGTTGATTAAATTCGCAATTAATCGAAACATTTTGGACTTCCAGCTCATCAGTTTTCTGTTCCTTGTTTACTTGATAATTTTTAGTACGCAACCAGTATGCAAAGCAATAGATTTTCCTTAAGTTTCGTGTAATAATTAGAAGTATTTAAATAACAATTTAAATCATACTAATATTATAAAAGCTAATGTTTAGATGGATGGATGTCTGTTTGTATGTATCTCTGGAACGGCTCAATGTATCTTGATGAAATTTGGCATAGATGTAGAACATAGACTAGAAGAACAAAACTTTCGCGCTGACCGAGTTGCGGGTGACAGCTAGTAGAAACTAAAGTGAAGTAAACTAAGATCTATCACATTGAAGCATTGTTAACTCTTTAGTGATAAGAACATCATTATACCTCGTCTGTTATGCAGCATTTTACTTACATTGAACGAAACAAACTAAGTGCTTACTGTAAACCTAAAAATAATTCATATAAAATATAACAAAGCTCACCACTGTATAACTAATGGGTAAATACCTTGCACATACTCAACGCTTTATATTTACACTTCTTTTGAAAGAGATGGAATATTTTTGTACACTATTGCTATCAAAGGTAGACGTAATGACGAGTCTTATCGAGCGCTTGGTGGTGCAGAGGATAGTGGAGGGCACCAGATCAAGTGGAAGGTCGCCCATGAAATGGACTATTCAGATCAGAGCGGCTGTATCTGTCCCTTTACAACAAATGTGCAACAAAGGCAGAGATTAGGGAGGTGTGGCAGCGACTCGTGAAGCGGTCCCTGAATGCTGATGACCGCGACCAGTTCGAAAAGACTACAGCGACGAAGAAGAAGCTATCGGAGAAAGAGAAAGATAAAGAAAGTAGTTCTTCAAATGCAATCACAAACACACTTTGCAAATAAGTAAATAAGCTCTATTTACCATTGGAACGGAATTATTCATTTGTTTACCATCACGTGTATTACCAATTCCAATTACATATTTATTATCCTCATTACTAAGCACTCGCGTGATTGATAAAGGGTCTATTTATACCGCGTTCAGAACGATGTGGCCACTTCGTGCGTCGGCTAAACAAATAGTAACAGACCATTTCGACTAATTGAGGAATGCGCCGTAACCACACTTGAATCAACATAAATATAAAGCAATAGATAGGTGTTGTGACTAGAAATTTTAATAAGAGTATACTATGATATAGTTCTTTTCAAATATGTTGTCGGCTCAAGGTAATCGGCTCGCTGCGCAGTGCCCAACATCCCGCTACACCCTCCTACACCTAACATTGTATTCTGCGAAGCGACTCGCGAGAAGAAGTAATAAGTTGAGTTAGAATAGTGTAGAGTAGTGACAGAGAGTAGTGTAGTAGAGTAGTGACATAGAAATATTTATAAACTAATATGTTATACTATAGTCAGAATAAAGGTTGTATCCACCTATTGTATCTTATCGATCTTATCTTAATATTATATTTTATTGGCTGTCCTATAATACCTCTTGCCCTCTCGTAAATGCTGTCATACAAGTTATATTGATATTTCGTTCAGTAATTTATTTCATATTGTAGTAGGTATTGTGTTGAAATAAATTTTAGAGAGACTTATTTCACGTAATTTAAGGTATATCTATGAGTCTAAAGATAAAATAATAAAACTCTCAATCTGACTTCATTCCACATTCCGTCAGGCGCAGCTCTTTCGTTGCGCACGCGTAACAATTTATAGAACCTACTTATATTGAAGAGATTGCACTACACTGGTTCTTGTATTGAAATACGAGTGGAATTCGAGACAAGAATCTTTGTGTGAATCTTACCTTCGTCAAGTGTTTGACGTAATACTAATATAACTTCTGTAATAATATAAGTACTTTAATAAATAACTAACGCATAACTTGCTCATTTTTATGCTTGATGCAACTTTGTGCAACTTTATGCTTAATTTACGACAGTTTTCAGAAGACAGAATAATGGATAGATATTAAGGTCATGATTATCTATGATTTGTGTTATATTCCTTTTAATATTGTCAAATAGTATTACGTCTTACTTGCTTTTACTTCATTCTTCAACTGAGGGTTATAAATGACGAAGTAAAATTTTAATAGAGAGCGAGAGCTTTTAGAGAGAAAACTTACGCTTAACGCTTTCTAATTACAATTATTCTGAATAAGTATTAGACTTTTCAAATATCTTGGTGGTCCAAGGTTGTCGACAAGCTGCGCAGTACCCTACACTGATCGCTACGCCCCGCTAAACCTAACACAGTGTTCTACCCAGCGACCCTCGAGTTAAGAGCCGCCAAGATATTTGAAAAGATTTATACTAGGCAAACACAGGAAGTCTTAAAGATTGTCTTAGAAATCTTTGTGCCAAACTTTCGGATTCTTCTCTGCGCATATAACGGATACGTTATTTGCATCAGTACGGTACCTACATTAACAATTAAAGCCGAATGACTATTCTTGATCCACGACCACAGCTGAATGACTTGACTAATGAAAATCAATAATTTCCATACATTATAATATCTTCAAAAATGTATTATATTTCTTATTTATAGTCTTATTTATTTAAATAACAAAACTTCCATTACCAAAAAACCTGATTGTCCTCAGGAAATCTAACACTCTTTTTATAATATTAAATCTTATGTCTAAGTGATAAGACTCAAAAACGTAGTAGATAGAAGAACTGACTATTTCGGTTAGTTAATTAGTTCCTGTCAGCTCATCGTGCATGTAATTTCAGTGGTCAACCGCCGTGTCCACAGGAATTTTATAATGCGAAAGTTTTCAAAGCCGACTGCAAAATCAATGGTAATTCACTAAATTATTGTGATAAAACCAAAGCATAAAATAATACAATGACTAGTATAAAATTGTTTACGATCCAGTAAACATGTAATCGTGGGTGTCTGAGACCGAAACCCCGTCTAAAATATACTGTTATCTCTGTTTTATCAATGATAACGACAGGGATGATGATATGTCTCAGAAACCAACCGTAAGTAGTTCAATTCAAACCTGTTATAAAAAATTCAAACCTGTTATACAAACTTTTCAACAATTAAACCTGTTAAATGGCTATACTTATCATTCTCATAAAGCAAAAGAAAGTTCCAGAAGTATTTATCAACTATCTGTCGCTTGCGACTCTGAAAAAACTTAGTAAGTAGCCTATGTGTCCTTCCAGACCATATTCTACATGTACGCCAAATTTCATAGAGATCCGTTGAGTCGTTCTGGAGATACTTTCAAACAAACATCCATCCATTTTTCCATCCATATGATATTCTTTGAAGATATAAAACTTGTTTACCAGATTTAACCATCGTTTAATTACTTAAAGTTTACCGGTCACAACTTGCCTGAGCGGCAATAATCTAGTCTTACAGCTATGTTACTAGCGTGTAGTACCTACTTCCATAACGATCGTGTTAATTATACAGGTAACCTAATTACAGTATAACATATCACATAGTAATAGACCTAACGATGCACTCGTTGCTTATGAAATTTGCAAGACATTAAAAAAGCACGGTAATGTTGGCGTTTCATTCCTTCTTTCCTTCATCATATAACTGAATTTAATTGATTTTTCTAATTTGATTCTAATACCAACACGTCATTTCCTGTGGTGAGATTTCTTTACCTTATAAGGAGCGGATTACCACAATGAGAACATCTGTGCCACCATTTGAATGTACTATAAAGCATACGCTTGTTTTATGTCGTAAATCATTAGTTTTAAAATACTGCCTCGCAAGAATTTAACATAACCTATCTCAACGTGTTATTAGACAACCTTAATACTTATTGTTGTCTTTTAAAAAGTGATTAAGAGAGATGTTGGATGTTTTTATACAAGTGTGTCGACAGTGGAATCACACCTTAACAATGCTAGGTGACTACAAGAAATCGTCACAGATAAAACACGTGGTTATAACATCATCGACAGGACAATAATGAAAAGATTAAAGACATTTCTTTGATTATTTTCATAATAGGGTCGAGGATTTACTTAACGTTCTCGAATTTTTTTAAAATTATTAAATGTTTTGTTTCAATTATTGTATAACGTATAGCTTTATTCGGCCTTAATCAGTGGGTAAATAAAATTATAGCAAACACATTTATTTGTACACTTTTAAGTATTCAAACAATGAACTTAAATACTTCGTCGTTTTGGTATTTACTAACATCCGCTGCAATTGAGTGTAAATTGTAAACAAACGAAGCGTCCTCGTAAAAAGATTATTCGCATTTCATGTTCTAAAAGCACACTTTTGCATGTTTTCTTTCTATTAAGCTTGTATTTTCTTTCACAGAAAGAAAGAAATAATCGTTTGGTGAGTGGAAGATATAAAAAAAAATCTCTCGTAGTTTGAGTGGATTACGTATTTATCAAAACCTAGAATACTTGTTTAACAATATATGTCATATTTTAGATGACTAGTTTTAACCCTATTAAATATTATATTAAATGCCATAAAAAACCTAGTACGTTTTGTTGTAATTCATATCCATTCTGTTATTTAATTCCCACGAAAAAAATTATTTCACATTAAATATTTTTCTTCATAGTTTAGTAACTAACGTGTGGCAGTCTCATGTATTTGTCACGTATTTCCTCCTCTTTTAATCCTTTAAGTACATTAATGTTCTCAAATAATGAGCGTCGCGTTTTAAAAGCGCCGTGTGAACATGGAAATGCATTTGTTCTATTTGAACGTTTTTTTAGCGTGCGTTAAAAAAGCGATTGTGTGAATGGTGACTAAAAGTATAATGTTAGCAACCTGCAAAGAAGACTAACAGTACTTAGTATATTTAGTAACTTATCCTGTAACACTATCTGAGATTACTGCGCACCCCTAGACCATAGGTCAGTAACACGCAAAGCATTTAATAAGATTAACGTAAACTGTTAAACAATATAGATCCGATACCCGCTGAATTGCAAACATAAAAGAACCTAAGGACACTAGACGATCCTTAGGTTATGCTAACGATATTTGACTGCTTCCAAACATAGTTAACAATGCAAAATTTAGACAAAGAAAATTAATAAAATTGAAATAATTATGAATTTCCATTGTCAAAATACGTGCATACAAAAATATTGTGGCATCTCTCATCTTTGTACAGAACACCAACAATTACAATTTTTTCGAAGATTAACACATTTTATAACAAAGAACCTCTTTGTTGTCAACAATACAATAAGAGTAAATTACCAAAGGAAAGTGGTGACGTCATTTAAGGCGACTCTAGACAGTGGGCGCTGAGTCAGCCAGCACGGCGGCACATGTATGGTCACATACAAGTCCCGCGGGGGCGTTACGCGACCCACATACGATAAAAAGTAGATACTTTATTAGAAATATTTATGCCAACAAAATGAAGGACAGTGAAATATACTTGACAAAAGTTTAGTCCAATTTTATTAGGGTGTTGCGCGCAAGGTCACGAAAATTGGCAAAAGGTTTAGTAGGAGTTTCTGTCCAAGAAAAATTAAGAAGAATTCTACATAAAATCTGTTAAAATACTATCTTACTAATATTATAAATGCGAATGTTTGGATGGATGGAATGATAGATGGATGCTTGCTACAAGGTATCTCCAGAATAGGTCAATTTCATTGAGATCCGCTCAATAAAATTTGGTATAGATATAGAACATAGTCTTGAAGAACACATAGGCTACCAATCATGTTTTTTTTTATTAATTCCGCGTCGATGTTGTCGCTGGCAACATCTAGTAATTTAATAAAAAACCAACATTATTTGTATTTGATTTTAATAGAAAGTGCAAGTAATGCAACAATATTAATAGACAACGATATAAGTAAAAATATAATCAAGAATGAATGATGGTTGTATTTTGCTCACTTTGCGAACTATTAGTAAATGGCAGTTATATTTTGGAGTTGCAATTTAGTCATCTTAAATCTTACAAGATTGATAAACTGAGGAAAGTTAGAAAGCGAGGATGACTGGTGAGTCAGCGGTACCGAGACACATTAAACGGGTTAATTGCAATGTCGACAGTAAGGCAAATATTGAATTGCGTCCAAACAACTTTGGCATGTCTGCAGTGAAAGCATCAATGATTTGCAGGGACAATTACACTGGCTAACTTTAAATTCTAATTTCGTGATCTTGTCACATCGATCGTGTTAAGCCATGATATTTCAAATACGTCTAACTAGTCTACTGTCGTGAGATTTATTTAATACAACTTGAAAACAACCAATTAATGTTCTATTGAATAACTCTACTTGTTATCTAGAGTCAGAACTTTGTTACTACTCATCCGATAACAGAATAATAATAACATAGGTTACCTTTTTAAATATGTAGAAATTCAATTGAACTATTCATACATATAACAATCTTCTACTTTCATTTCTTATTAATATTAAATCAGAATTCCAGTCATATAACTTCGCTATAATTCGCTTCGGGTTGTTGCAATAGCAAAGCACACAATGTGTAAAGCTTGCACTATCCCATTGATTTCCCACGGGCTCTCTTAAATATTTAATATTGCACTGCTTCACTGCGAAATATACAATTACATTTAAAATTCAAATGTTATATACTTTTTATTAAGTACTTACTGAATAAATTATATCAATAAACTCTTTACTGTAGAAAAATATATCGTCCCGCCATCGATCGGCCTTTTTTCGATCGGGATTTTTTTTTACCATTGGGACCATTAATTCTATGGATTGAGAGCTAGGCCAGGCCGATTGGTCCAAAGGGAAACACCCTGATAATAATTGTCTTCTACTAAGGTTTTTAGCTCCCCAATTAAACAAAATTAACTTTCCTAATTCCTTCAAACATTGAGCTTTCATAAGCTGGACAAGCTGAGATCTACAAATACTTCGTATTTCTTGTACTCAGATAGTCCACAGAACCCCCCTACATCCGGTCACTTGTCGTTCCCCCAGTTAAAATTGTCACGCATCACGCACTATGCGTTTTCTGCACCTGTACTAATATATCCTCAAACATTGTTTACATTGTTGTTACTTGTGTCATTTAAAATGTATTAGGTATTTTTACTTTTAACGTTTACGAAGTATTTTTAGTTATATTAAACTTTTATTTCGATGATTTAGGCGTGTAGTCATCTTTTATATGTTAAGAACTTATTAAAAATGCACTTATAGTAACTGTTAATATCTTTGTACACGAGACTGTTATCTATTAAAGTTTATACGATCCAATATATTAATTATTAATATAAACATCTTTGGCTAGTTGTCAGCTACTGCTGTGTTTCACTTATTAATTAATAACGTTTCTATGAAGGATTTATTATAAAATGTCTATCGATCGGATAAACAGTAACAAAACTCTACTGTTTTAAACTTAGATATTAACATAAATATGTATTATAGTAAATTAAACCTTATCAAATAAAATTAAAGTTGTTAATTACACGAACATCTTAATCAGACGATAATCTAATAAGGAAGTGTTAGTCAGCGGGTCAAGTTACCTCGCTAGTAGAGGTCAAGTTGACGTGACATTGACCTCCGTATGCAGTCGTCTCTAGGCGACTAGTAACCAAACAAATAACCACCAAGGGTAAAGCACGCAAAGAGTTTCATTCACGTTATAAAAGCTTTCGAAGTACAAACTCAAAGCAAAAAGAAATCCGAAACTTAAACTTTCAATTATAGATTAAAATTTATGCTGACGTATAACATATTGTTTTTCGGAAGTGTCAAAATAAGATAGACCCAATGGAAGTACGTTACTATAATAAATCCATGGATCAAATAAACTGGTGGCAACGAGGAAATCGGAGGAGTCCTGGCAGTGATTCCTCGATATCCTTGGAGGGAGCTGATCCTATTGACATAAGGAATGGTTGGCTAACCCTTTCTAATCATCAGGTATCTATTTATTTAATAAAAAAATCAATTATTGTAACTACCTACTTTGCTTCAAAGTGAAAACATAAAAAGATATGTACGTACAAAAAGGTGCAGAAAAGTTGACATAAAAATTTTAAAATATTTTTTGAACATAACTCGTCTAGATTATGAATTAAGTCTAGAATTTAGATAGTTATTTAATATCAAAATATTATTACCTTATAACTTTTATGTAATCTTAAAGTCATCAACTCAAATATATTGTTTATTATGACTGACTACAATATACTTAAAGTGAATAATAATTCACGTCGCGACTTCTGTTATGTTTGCGACTTAGTCATGTAGGCAGGTAACCTTCGTTACATCACACCTCCGCGTCGACCTCGTTGAATCACAACGTGGACAGGTTCGCAAAACAATGAGCTCCTTTATATTGCTTATTAATATTCTTAGCTTTTGTATTAACAACCATATATGTAAGTTTATATGCTCTATATCCATCATCTAATTATTGTTATATATGCATAAAGGTACTCGTACCTAATTATTGAATATAAACAGCTGACTGTTTTTCTTACATCGATTTAAGTCGTAATATTACTTGTTACTAAATATTATAAATGTGAATGTTTAGATGGATGGATGTTTGTTTGAAGGTATCCCTGGAACTTCTCAACGGATCTTGATGAAATTTGGCACAGATGCAGAACAGTGTCTGAAAGAACACATAGGCTATTTATTACGTTTTTATTTTTAATTTCGCGCGGATGGAGTCGCGAGTGACTGCTAGTTTAATAATAAAAAAGGTAAAAAAAGCACCGATATATTTAGCGATTCAAAAATCAAATAAAAAACTATGTTTATTAACATGATTTAAAACACTTAAAAATTACCAAACATTTATTTGTTTGTAACACAACAAAAGTTCTTGCCAAGTACATATTATATCTAGGATATAAATTAGATGTCGCCTATAAAAAGAATAAGGAAGGAAAACATTGACAGACGCCTACTGTGATACATCTATGTTATTCATTCCTTATAACCACATAGTTACCAGGCGTCCGGATAAAGCCGGACATAGGTAGGCTTTTTGATTGCGTGTCCGGCCAAAATTCCGAGTTGTCCGGCTTTTGTTAGGCTTTTTACATTTCCCAAACGAGAGTATACCTATTAATACTGAGACAAAATTCTAAATAATACAGGGTGTCCGACCTTTTTTCCCAAATGTCCGGCCAAACTGGTTGGTCTATCCGGCTAGTAAACTTGGCGATCTGGCAACCCTACAGCCACAATATAAACTTTTAAATGTATCTGTTAAATGTAAAATTATAGACATATCTTAGGAGAAATTCAGATAAGCCGGCCGGCATTGGGCCAGCGTGGTTGACTATGGCCTGGTCAACATAAGTTGTTATGCTCCGACACCCTCGGTGATGACATATGTGTTGACAACGACGTGTAAAAGTAATATTGTGATTCACTTTACTTGCAATAGATTATTGTTAGCAACTTGCAATAAGAACGAAACGAGACGTGTACGAGATACATTTTTGTATCAGTGTTCCTTCAGTGGAAATCCACAGTTTTGGTGGTCGAAGTAAGAGCTAGGTGTGTACTTTAACTGTCCAAACTAAGAATTTTTTACATTGTATCTAAGGAAATAAAATGTTAGATTTAATTCCCAGGCGTAAAGTCGATGACTGGTGAGTCAGTGCGGCCGTGTAAGGGCATTCTAGTTCTCAGCTTTACATCTATATGTATGTACATATGTGACTCGCCTTGGACGTGCACAGCCCACATCGCGACATGCAAATGGATGGAAACATCTTTAATCGAGATGACTGCAAACTTATAAGGATTTTTGTGTTATCTAAAATGTTATTTATCCATGAATTTCAATCACCGAAACATATCAATATCATTAAATCACCAGAATCAAGTCATTTAAAGTGACAATTATCGCCAGAAATTGCATAAGCATGTGTAGCATTTCTCTTTAATTAAAATCACTTATTTAGGACTCTGTGCAGAAAATACCTTATTTGAAGTACCAGTCCGTCCTTAGCACGAAATCTCTACTTAAAAACCTTATAAGGTAACCGATATTGTTAAATATGTTTTCCTTATTTGGATATTTACGATTTTTTTTAGATTTTTTTATTGAAATAAACTTTGAATGAAACTTTGAAAAGACTAAAATAACGACATTTTAAATTCTAGTTTAAGGCAATACCTATGTGGTCAGACAATAAATTGACAACAAAGTCAATAATCGGTTGACCACATGTGGTAGTTTGCAAAGTGGTGGCAAGCGTTCCGCCCACATCAGTGCAACATATTTATGACACTTCAGTGCACAATATTCCTTTCACTTTATTGACAATTGAAGTGAACGGAATCGATGTTTTAAAACTCGGTTCAGTATCGGTTACAAAATCGATACGTATTTGGAAGTTTGCGTGTATAGGTGACAATATATTTTTGGACGTTTTCTTAATTTTTCGATTGTTTAAAAAATAAACTTTGCGTCGTTTCTGAACCGATTGCATAAAAAAATGGTTTGATCTTTGCTGTAAAATAAAACAAATAATCTTTTTTTCAAGGTGAGACTTTGTCTAAACAATTGCTTAGTCGTTAAAAGTAGGCAAGCGAGTAAATTTTTCACAAAACTAACATTTCAAAATTATTAGTTTTCGTCTCCCACAAATAAAAAAAAAATCTTAAATAATTTTATAATATTCTAATTAATAAACTTTGTTCTTGACCAAAATTACTTTCGGTTCCGCATTTTTTTGTGCAAAATCAGACACTAAAAAAACAATGGTTGAATACAAAAAAAGACCATTAATAAAATTAGAGTGTCTTATAAAAAATCATCATAGGAAATAGAAATGTTATCCCAAGCATCATCATCATCAGCTCACTATACGTCCCCACCGAGGGGCTCGGAGCCTACCCTAAGTTAGGGGTGTTTAGGCCATAGTCAACCACGCTGGCCATGTGCGGGTTGGTTGACTTCACACATATCATTGAATTTCTTCTCAGATATGTGCAGGTTGCATCACGATGTTTTCCTTCACCGTAAGAACGTCGAATAAATGTACATATGTAAATCGAAAATCGAAAAACACATTGGTACATGGCGGGATTCGAACCCAGGACCTGCAGATTGCAAGTCAAGTGCTTAACCCCTGAGCCACCGACGCTCTTCAATACAAGCATACAGCAATGATTTACGGCCTTCACAACTGGTGCCAGAGGCGGAAGCGATTCGATATAACAATAAATTTAGTGATCTTCAAGTTGTCGTTAGTGAAGCGTAGGCATTAGGAAGCTGTTCAGGGCAAGGTCGTATTTAGCTAGTGCTATTTGTTTTGTATCCTAAATAACTAGCAGTTTTATAATTTCTGCGCAACCGAAAAATCACAGTTCACAGAAATCAGTACAAAACAAGCCAGGGCCAGGTTTCCTAGTTAAAAATAAATTAATAGTGTCAACATGTCACAATATTACTGACAATCCGGATAGTGGCCTACATCCGCGTTTTAAGGACACAAACACCGCAGGCGCCGTATAAGGAGAGTTAACTGCGGTCACAACTAAGCCCACGACTATTTGATCTGTGCAATTTGTTTAACTGATCTACCCACAGTTTATTAAACTGGAATCAATGACATCTTTACAGTTCAATTAGATCTATTTGAGTTCTTGCTACGATTTTTGTCGTAGCTTTCGTCAATATACGCCACAAATTTTATGGACAATGAAACACCAACGCATACAGAAGTGTTCATTATAAATTATTTAAGCCTTGTTTAATGAAGTAATGTTCTCTACCGAATAGCACTAACAGATTTATTTTGCCCTTAGGCTCGATTCCAACAAAAACAGCTGCAGGAGCGCGAGCTGAAAATCGCGTCACTGTACGAGGCGCAGCAGGCTCGTACGCTCGACAAGCTGCGCCTCTCGCCCGCCACCAGCCCCAACAGCCATGTCAGCCCCAGTATACAACCGACACATAACGTACAGCCTGGCAAGGTGAGTTCACTATTACATACTATTCCTTCACTATTACATCAATCATACAATCTTCTAATTTACCCTTAGAATTACGACAATTTTCGTTATAAAGATCGGTTCTTACAGAATTTTATTGGATTCTGCAACATCAGTTATTAGTTCACTAACTTTGCGATATTTTGCCTGGTCCTAGGTGCGACAAATGTTCGAGGAGCGCAGAACGAAGGCGGGCATAGACAAAAGCTACCCGCTGCAGCCGATACACAACACGGAGCGGACAAAGCCGCGTGCGCATAACGGGGTGCCGCGCGTCGCCAACACACGCACCACGCTCACCACAATAACCACGCTCGATAGGAAGGCCGCCAAGACGCATCATGTTTCCAACACGCATACCGTCAAGAAAAACATTGTGAGTACTTAAACTTACTGCCATACTCATAGTCGTTACTTGTAGGAGTTCCTTAGTACGTATTTTTTAATACCAAAGGGAGTAAAGGTTCATAATCTATAAAATCCAACTTCATATTACATACTTGGATTTCTTAATGTCCGTTGTAACAACGAAGTATGTTTGAACGAAATGATTCGATTAGTTCAGAATTGAATTGCCATTTTTTTCAGGTACACAAATCAGAAAACATCTTGAACGTCTCCGGTGATCTAAATCACAACCATGAGTTAGATTTAAATCCTATTAAGCAATCGGTAAGTTTTATTTTATTAGCAGACTATTCGTTGGATTCTAACACCAAAATCCTTGTATAAAACATATCGCTATCTTTGTTTTGTCAAAGATAATGACAGGGATAACAATGTTTTTTCAAAAACCAACTATGAGTTAATTCTTTTGATCACAAAGATATTACAAATAATTTTCAATGATTGGTATTTCATAAGTTCAATTTACAATATTTTGTCACGATGTTGCTATGGTAAAACATTTGTCTTGAAGAATCAACCGAACGGTGACTATTCACACGTGGACGAAGTGGACAAAGCTGAGAACAATTGTCTTTTGCAAGATGAGACTTTCCCAGAGGCGATGGCGCCCACGCCCACGCCCACGCCGCGCTCGCCCGAGCCCAAACCGCAGGTTAAGAAACTCATACAGAGGTAAATATACCAAATAAAACCCCAACTAAATAATACAAACCGATAATAACTTAATGGTTAAGGACACAATTGACGTGGTAGTGAGTTCGAATCCCGACTCGATAATAATTAAATAAATTAATAATCTGGTGATATTTTAATTGAAAATTGTCGGTGTCTGTAGGAATCCAGTACAAAAACGACCGACAAGTCCAACAAAGTCCAGGCCGCAGTTAACAAATACTTCAACAAAACGGGTCACCAGCGAAAGTAACGTGAGTAATAATGAAATTCATTATCAGCTCACTATAAGTCCCCAATGTGAGGGTCGGAGCCTACCCCAAGATAGGGGTTACTAGGCCTCATATATATATTTGAATTACTTCACAGATATTTCCAGGTTGCATTACGATGAAATGTTCATCGAAAATCCATAAACACATTCGTACATTGCGGACTTCGAACCCAGGACCTGCAGATTGCCAGTCTAGTGCTTAACCCCTGAGTCACCGACGCCACATTTGTTATAAATAATGATATTTTAATAGAATCGTGTTATTTTTTAATCCGTCAGCGGTAGAATAAGTAACTCACCTGATGTTCAGTGGCAA
The DNA here is from genome assembly GCF_912999745.1 of Papilio machaon. Taxonomy (NCBI): domain Eukaryota; kingdom Metazoa; phylum Arthropoda; class Insecta; order Lepidoptera; family Papilionidae; genus Papilio; species Papilio machaon. Next base: position 6,406,607 of record NC_060002.1, read on the forward strand.
AGATTAAAAAGATCTTTTTGTAACTGATAATTCGTTCTTATTTAAATGTCACTTACTCTTTGACAACGTCGAAATACGTTCCATTTTATGCATTATTAATTGCTAATTAAAAAGTCTACTTGATATATTTATGACAATCGTGCGAAATTCAAATCAATTTGACATTTATTGTCATAATGATAAACATATCAAATTATTTGTACTATAATAATTGCTTAAATAAAACCTAATTATGCAGATGCCTGATAAATCGAGGGTAGCAACGCAACGGGTCTCTAGCACTGTGAGTAGTTATAAGTATTTTTTTAATTTGAATGATTGTGTTAGATTTATGTGAGGTATTTGAGTCATGTCACGATAGTAAACAAAGATTATTGTACCGGGAATCTTGTTGTAAAAAGGAAATTGTGATGCAAAACATTATTGTGAATAAAATTGACTGATAATAAGCTTAAAAAATATAATTACTTTAGCGACAGTAGGAATAAAATACTAATAAAGTTTTACAAATTCGAAACTTTTCTTCGATTTTTTTTTTGCATTACATATTTATTTCTTACTATTTTTTTCATTTCAGGTACTTAAGAAAACACCTTCGGTATGTTATTGTTTTATTTATTTTTTATTACTTAATATTACGAGTTCTCTGCACGACGCTGATGTCTGGTTATGAACAATTTTTTTTTTAAATTAGAGATTTAGACCTAATCAAATTCTACTTATTGGTAACTCTGATAAAATTTTACTATTTCTGGACATTTATATCCATTTAAATACTAGCTGTCGCCCGCGACTACGTCCGTGAGAAATAACAAGTTAATAAGTAGCTTATGTGTTCTTCTAGACCAGTGTTTCCCAAAGTGGGCGATAACGCCCCCAAGGGGGCGTGTGAAACCTAGGTGGGGGCGATAAGGGGCCCAAAAATGGGGGGCATTGAAATTAATTAAAGCAATGAAATTGTGGTTTTTAAGTTTTAGGGCTGAATAAAAATTAGGGGGCTCTGAAATATAATTGATTTTCAAAGGGGGCGGTGAAAGAAAATAAGTTTGACAATCACTGTTCTAGACTATGTTCTACATCTGTGACAAATTTCACTAAGATCCGTTGAGCTGCTCCGGAGATATCTTCAAACAAACATCCATACATCTAAATATTCGCATTTATATTATTAGTAAGATTTCTTGTGTAGTTAACTATATTATTCAATGTGTGACAGACGCCGGGCAGTAAGTCCAGGTCGAACGCGTTCATGTCTGGCACGTCAGTGGTGGCGGGGGGTAGTGTGGGGGGTAGTGTAGGGGGTAGTGCGGGGGTTGTCGCGGGGGATGCGTGCGGTGTGTGCGGGCGTCGCTTCGCCAGCGACCGTCTCGCAAAGCACGAGTCCATCTGCAAGAAGGCGCACGCCAAGAAACGGAAGCCATTCGATGTCCTCAAACATAGGCTGGCGGTGAGTTTGTGTGTTATTTTGTGACAGTTTCTAATCTAGATAGACCTTTGGATCTGTTAATCTTGTGAAGTCTGTGAAATGAAATGATATGAAATTAGCCAAGTCCGGCAGCGTCGTGTTTCACGATGACACCTAAAATAATGAAAATTTTTAAAGATACAAAGTGCGATTTTCGTTGATAAGAGAAATTATTATAAGTAACTAGCTGTCGCCCGAGACTCCATCCGCGCGCAGTTAAAAAAAATGAAAAATAGATGTTGGCCGATTCTCAGACCTACTGAATATGCTCACAAAATTTCATCAAAATCGGACAAGCAGTTTCGGAGGAGTATGGCAACGAAAACTGTGACACGAGTATTTTATATATTAGATATTCAAGAAACCCGGTGAATGTCCTAAACTGTACGCATTGATCCCTGCGCTACGTTCCCTGATCTTGTCTTGGTCGGTGCATCAAGTTTCCGTCCTACAAATAAATCTGTCTACCGTCATCTTCATTGTCACTCCCTTCGTGATGATGTCACTTTTCACGAAATCCATTAATCTCTTCCTGAAAATAATAATACTAATAATAAATTAATTTATATCCGCTACATGGAACATTCAGGGCACTGAAGCTGAAACTTTTAAGGCAAGAAATTATAATTATGGCACAACACGTTATAACAAATTATCACATTAAAATTATCTCTCACAATGTTAATAACAAGATATTTGTAATAATCTCACTCTCATATTTTCAATATTTACAAAAAACACTATTTTATTTCGTAAAAAAAAACCGGCAAACATTTTCTAAGTGACTTGGGTTTGCACAGGGTACAGAAGCGGAGCCGTTCATCGGCAAACTGCGCAAGGGGGCGCAGGGTGGGGGTAGTGGTGGGGGGAGCGGGGCGGGCAGTGGGGGCGGGGGCAAGGGTGCGGGCAAACAGCTGAACAGCACGTGGCGACAGAAGCACGAGGAGTTCATCCAGGCCATCCGCGCCGCCAAACAGGTGCAGGCGCATCTCAAAGCTGGCGGTCAGTACATCTCTCTGTTCCCTCAGCCTCAAGCCACCAGCGAAAAATTATTGTGAAGTTATATGGAGCTAGTTATTTAAGACTTGTAACTTTCTGAACCTAGGTCTTAGATTCATCTTAATTCTTAAAATTATGAGAGAACCGTCCGTATTGTGGATTCTGGAAAATGATCTACCTGATTAGCTTTTGACCTTTAGACTTATTTTTAAACTAGCTGTAATATGTGCTAGCCTATGTGTTCGTCCAGACAATGTTCTACATCTGTACCAAATTTCATCAAGATCGGTTGAGTCTTTACGGATATACCTTCAAACAAACATTCATCTAAACATTCGCATTTATAATATTAGTATGATAATGTGAGTGTTTATAAATATAATTAATTTTCAGGTAAAGTGAGCGACTTGCCCCCTCCCCCGCCATCAGAGAACCCTGACTATGTGTCGTGTCCTCACTGCGGCCGGCGCTTCAACCAGGCGGCGGCGGAGAGACACATTCCTAAATGCGCCAATTATCAATTCAACAAGCCTAAAAATAACAAGAAACGATAATTTTGCGTCACATGTAAGTACTTTGATATCTGTAGAGGCCATTTCTATATACCAGGGATTCCCAAAGGGGACGTATCAACCCCCTGGGGTCGATATTGAACTTAAAGTATTGCTAAGTTACTCTGTCTTCTATTGACCTAAGTCAGAATGAATAATAATTATAATTGATCTTAAAAGTAGGTAATTTGGCCATAGGGGTCTAAGGTAATAGTTCATTTTGGGAAAAGGGGGTCTCTTGTTGGAAATAGTTTGGGGATCTCTGACCTAAATAAACTATTAAACTTTAATTCCAAATTAATAGTTGATTAACTCTTAATACTTTAAGAGATATTTAAAGTTTATTTGGGCCTAAAAATTTAGATATTTTATATATCTATGTATTTTAAATGTTTTATTTGTACAACGATTATGACAAACATCGATTTGACTATGTTTACAAGAAAATATGTTAAAAAAAAATTACTATATAATTTCTGTACGTTGGCAACACTGCGTTATGTTCCACCAATAGAATAACGTTTTGGAAATTTGCGAGGGAATTTAAAAATAACCACTTTATAATAACTAAATTTAGCTATTAAATAATAACATATAAAAAAAATTAATAGTATTTTTTGCAGCAATAAAAAAATCATCCAATTTGGTGTCATGCACATGCATATTACTATGTTTATATTGTTTTGTATGACAATTTGATACTGCTCATTTTTTTAGTTTAACTAGAAATTATTAACACATTCAATGCCACAATTAAACAGTTGATGGCAGTCAAAGTGTTAACTATATTAACTCTATAGGTAGTTAGTTACTTGTAGTTATTTTTTTGATGGGTAAAAATTTAGTGGCATTATGTATATTACGAGTCAAAATTTAAAAATTGTTTTTGTCATTTAGAGCTTTATTCAATTTCATGAATATTTTGAACTTTAATTTGATCAAATTTTTTAATATTTTACTAAAATTTCACTCAATGATATTTGCATTCCGATACTGTCTAAGTTTTTCTTTTATTTATCCATACATTTATAAAAATAATAATAACAATTGGAGTACTTTAGAGTAGTAACATATAAAACTAATAAATTATGTAAAATTATTTTGTCAATAAAAAGATTTTTTAAATATGTATAATGTTTTTGCATATATTTTCTATATAATTTTATTCTTTCTATACTTTATTTACTTTAACATTTTGTAATGTATAAAATTTTGCTAATAATTTTAATATAAATTGATATAACTTTTCTTTAAATAATGTAAAAGTAAACGCTTTCTTTTTAATATTACATTAAGTTATTTTAGAATGATATCCTAATAAAATTAAGTATGTACTAAGTATGTAGAAAATTACTATATAAATTCTTAAATTCTGTATTTTTTTTTTCGTCTACAATAAAATAAAATGCCAAGTTTGAGGACGATACATTTAATCAATTTTATTTTAATTATATTTCATGAGTCTCTTAGATTGTAGAAAATTAAGAAAAATCTAGTTTTTTATAGGTTATCCATACTATTTGTAATTATCTAAAGCCAAGAATTTAATGTTTTTTTTTTCAAATGTGATAAAAAAAACCAGATGTATTTTGATAACTTTAGTACGCGAAGTTTAGTTTTACAAACTATTTGTACAAATGCTTTATAAAACGCCTAACATTGCGGAAATTTTATTCAGTTTTTAATAAATAATTATTAATTTTATGAAGTTTTTTATTTTTAATTCCGTTAAATAAAACAAACCTGGTCATATTGCAATATTTATTAAGCTTCACATTAAATAAAAAAAAAAGTAAATGCTAAAATTAAATCCGCATTATTTGGCGGCGGCAAGCGAACATTTCGCTAACGACAGGGGGCGCTGCGGTCGCGGGGGGTGCGGCGGTCGCTACAGGGGGTGGCGGTGGGTGCGGGGGGTTACTCCTCGACGGCTGCGTTGGGCACAAAGGAGAGCAGCAGCGCGGACTTGGCCGGCACCAGCACAGAGCTCGCCTCCACTTCCATGTTCACTGTATAACTGTACATAACAATAAGCATTCACATCGCACTCTGAGTACAAAATAATGGATTTTATTTGCTAATCAAGAAAAGAGCGTTCGCAAAATTTAATCCCATAAAGCCAAAAATAATTCTTATTTAATGAATGAATCAGTAACTTAGTTAAAGGAGTACTGGACATTGTACCGGTGCGTTCCACCGTAAATCCTAAAGCCACGCTAGTGGTACTATAGGATCACACACACACACACCGTGGGGGTTTTAGAGGGTAAAATACCCACATAATCTTATCCCCTCACACAGGAGCAAGGTTTCTTTAAGATTTATTAACCCCCTCCCCCAGATACCAAAAAAGGGTAGTACTAACTTTGTGAGCAGTGCGGAAGTATGCGAGACGTGGTGCACGGCGAGGCGGGCGGGCAGAGCTGAGAGGGCGGGTGCGGGCGCAGTGAGGTTGGCTCGCGCAGTCTCCCCCGCGTTGTAAAGTGCCACGTACCCAGTATGACCAGCCTTCCATCTGTCAATATCATATGGATTGTAGTTTTACAACATTTTAGTGTCACCTATCTAATCTAAATGTAGAATCATAACTAAAAAAAGACTGAAAAAAGAAGATTTTGGAACGTATTGAATGTACTAGAAAAGTTTCAACCCCTTTTCTTCCGCTAACTATAATCACCCGAGCTATTATAAAATGTACTGTTAGCTGAAGGTAGAGAGAGAGAAAGAGGAAGAGAGGTAAAGAAGAGAGGTATTTATGTATGTACCTGGCGCATGCAATGAATGTATTTTGCCCGTCCTGGTCGGGCACGGCGGACACGCTGTAGCGGCCGTGCTCCACACTCGCGTCACTGCGCAGCGCCCACACGCGCTCCCACGACACCATCTGATATAAACACAAACAAACAACTTGAACTTAATCTTGTTTATAGAAACACATGTACAAAGATTCCATTTGTAACACCGAATTAATTCGTAACCGTATCGGAAATGTGTCAATTAGTATGGACTTTATAAATGGAATGGCTATAAGACGTAGTTTTTTGTGCCTATTTAATTTTTTCGCTACTTTAGCGCTGATGGTTGCGGTTGTAGTGGTGGTATGAATTCGAACTAATAATATAGATTGAATTAACTGTCACATAACATCAATAGGCAAGTTTAAATTGGAACTAAGCAAAGGCTGTCATTTCCAAGCAATCGCCTATGCATTTATAGAGATAATTGTATCTTTATTTGAACAATCACAAGCTGCTGTTACAAATCTATCCATTCTAAACACAAAAAGAAATCACTGAATACGAAAAGAATTTTAGAGGACATTGTATTGAAGTTAAGATTTATTATTTAAGAAGCTAAATACAATGTGGACGACAATTTGTGAATTGTTCAAAACATCAAAGTCAAAGTCACGAGTATCATCGAATTTCGGTCTTTTACCGAAGTATTATCATCAAGATTTATAAAATATGAAATATCAAGGTGTGGACTCACATCAGTATCATTGTTGGCGAGCAGCTGAGTGCGGGCGAGCACTGGCGCGGCTGGCAGCAGTGCAGACATCATCCACACCTCACTCTCCTCATCTTCCTCCAACTATACACCAAAAAAAAAAATATAAAATATTATTTGCAAATAGAAATAAAATGAAAAAAGATTGCATGTAGCTGAGATGCGTATGCTAGATGGATGTATGGTGTGACAAGAAAAGATAAAGTTAAGAATGTGCATATCAGAGGAAGTTTGAAAGTAGCGCCAGTTATCGAGAAATTGAGGAGCAGAAGGTTAGCGTGGTTTGGACATGTTATGCGGAGGGATGATAATCATATAAACAAAAAAGTAATGAGATTGAATGTGGATGGCTATAAAGGTAGAGGAAGACCAAAGAAAGTATGGATGGATTGTGTGAAAGAGGATATGCGTAAGAAGGAGGTAAATTCAGATATGACGGCTGATAGAGATGTATGGAGGAGTAGTACATACTGTGCCGACCCTCCATAGGGATAAGGGCAGGTTGATGATGATGATTTGCAACTTGAAATAGACATATTAAATCTACACTTAGGTAAGTGAGAAGTCACATGGAGAGAAGCATGCTAAACATAAAACTACGAGATCGATGGACTATTTCAAAAATCAGGAAGAAAACAAAAGTAAGCGACGTCTCTAAAAAAATAAAAAAAACTGAAATGGAATTGGAGAGGACACATAATTAGTACAAATAAGGATAAATGAACCAGAGAAGTTATGGAATGGTACCCCAGAAATGGGAAAAGACGGAGAGGACGTCAAGTAAAGAGAATGGGAAGATGATCTACCAAAGGGGTGGAGAAGATTAACCCTGGGCAGGGAAGTGTGGAAGAACCTAGGGGAGGCATATGTCGAAGGACAACCTGACAAAGAAACTGTTAGCTCTAAATATTGTTATATACTTATAATTGTTTTGTTTTAGATTTATGTAAGATAATAATTTAAGTAAAAAAAAATCTGGTCTGTGAATATAGGCTTATCTATCTATCTATCTGTCTAAGTGAGAAGTAAAGGAGTGTGTCATGTACCTGTATGGCGGGCCAGTGTGGCAGACGTATGCTGAGTGCTGCTGCGAGGTCTGCGGGACGCGCGGTGTTCAGCGGCGCAGCGCTGGCGGGCCTCAGTACACCGGACACGTTGGCACGCACCAGGAACAGCTCGGGCCGGACAGACTCCCACAATGTGAACACTGTCTCACCTGACACAGATACAAACATAATTTTAAACGATGCGGAATATATTAAAAAGGACTTTGGCATACTTTAGGAACTCTATAATTCAGAGTCAAAATTAAAAAAAAAATCTTTATTAGTTTAGCTTTTTTTATTTTTTATCTTTATTTTGCATTATCTGGAAGAACACATAGGCTATGTGTTCTTTCAGATAATGCTCTACATCTATGCCAAATTTCATCAAGATTTGTTGAGCCGTTCCGGAGAAACCTTCAAACAAACATCCATCCATCCATTAGTAAGATATAATTTTTGTAGTAACATTACATAACACCTCAACCTTCATAATCAGATATACATCAAGACAAAAGGAACATCGCAATTTTATAACATGTTGTAGAGTGGGCATACCTAGTCCTGTGTTGGGCTGGGCGTGGTCCACAAGGTGGGCCCAGTGCTGCAGCAAGGGGAGGAGTGTGGGCAGGTCGCGGGAGTGGCGATGTTGCCAGTAGGCGTGCTGTGAGTGTGTCGCACCCAGAGACATCGCCCCGCGCTCCGGCTGCTCCTCCGACAGAGATGAGTTCACCAATAGGTAGCGGGCATTCACCAACCTGGGGAAAAAGAGGACAAAGTATATCAATATATCTATCTATATATATAAAAGAAAGTCGTGTTAGTAACACTATTTATAACTCAAGAACGGCTGAATCGATTTGACTGAAAATTGGTGGGCAGGTAGCTTAGAACCAGGAAACGGACATAGGAACTTTTTTATCTTGTGTGCATTTTTTATTCCGCGCGGACGAAGTCGCGGGTAAAAACTAGTTTAATATATAAATCACAACGAGTTTTGATATAAAAATAAATACAAACAAATTTCAAACGTACATAATACTGTTAATGAAATCTTGGCATTATCTGATTGCATTTAGAGGTGTATTTGTTAGCAAGTATTATAAGATTCAAACTTTATGATTGCTTTGTAGGCAATGAGAGAAGTGTGTACTCCGATATGTAAAATTATTTCAGTTTTAGTTGCAAGCAAAAATAAAGATGCTTTAACAGTGTATACCTGATACCGTGAGCTCCAGCCTCCATCCACAGCTTGAGGACTTCGTCAAAGCGACGTACCACCTCTGGGTTGGTGAAGTTGAGGTCGGCCTGGTCCGTCGCCAGCTGATGCAAGTAGAACTGCTTGCGTCTCTCGCTGTATGACCACGCAGGTTCATCCTGTGTTGATATCTGATAGTAAAGGAAGTAAATTATATCAAATTCTTAAAATAAAAAAAAAATAAGTTAAAACTTACAATAGTCACTTTCTATACTTAGCGGCTATATATTAGATATTATTTTATCAGAAAAAAATTAATTTTACGGCAATTTTATTTATGTTTAATATAGTGTGCAATGTCATATTGAAAATTCCGAGCAATCATAAAGTTTGTATAATAGTGTACCCAGTTGTTGGGAGGGTTGGGCTTGTGATCCTCCCCGAAGCCTGCGCCGTCCGCCCACAGGAAGTACTGCTCGTATCCGGCGGTGCGGTTCTCACTGAGTACAAACCACGAGTGGTTCGTACCAACTGAGTTGGCCGTCAGATCCACAATCACCCTGCACACATTCATACATTATGGAAGGAAAGAACATTATTTCAATGGCTCCTACTAATAAAGGCCAATGTGCATTGACAATTTTTCAGGAGAGGCTCACAAAGTTTCAACCAGATAGGAAAATAGTTCGTATAAGCTCTTTTACTTCAGCAAAAAAATACACATTTACACATGTAAATGTGTATTTTATTTAGTACATGTTGTTAATTAAACTAAAAGGTAGCTTTTAACACTTAAAATTAAAAATTACCAATTTGTTACTTTGGCCCTTATATAAAGGACCCATCGATTTGATAATTAAAAAATCAAAACACCCATCTACCTCTATGTCATAGATATGATTTATACAGAGATTTTGGTCTCAGAAACCAACAATAAGTCAGTCGGATAAAAATGTGTTCTTTAATACTTAAAGCAGCCTCCTAATGCCTCATGTTGTCCTGGTACTTTTGGTATCGCTTTCTATTATCATGAGTTTTCACTGACAAAATACATGTATAAAACATGTTGTAAATTCTCTGATTCGCTTTGTTAACAGAAAAAAAAAGAACAATATATTTTCATTCAAATATTTCGACAGTGAAAACGCACACTAAGTTCCTGCTTTGGATATTTATGTCCTAATAAAAGTGACCTAACATTACTCACTTGATGCCGTAATCCTTCGCTTTGGTAACAAAATCTTTGAACTTCTGAAGGCAGGTGGGTTCCTCCAGCACTTCGTAGGTGTCCTTGCAGACGTAAGTGAAGATACCCTGCACCTGATTGCTCTTCAGCAGTGGCAGTTCCGTTTCCAGCTCCTCAAAACTCTCCACAGAGGACATGTCCACTAGTGGTCCTTTTTCATACCTGGTTATAAAATGTTATTTAATATGATTTATTGTTTGACAATTTGTAATTTCTTTTATCTACACTAAGCGTGGCATAAACACATAGGGAAGGAGAAGGTGAACTGCGCAGCGCTGACTTTGAACCATCAAACAATTTGAGGTGTATAATACTGACCATGTCTTAGGCGGTGGCGGGGCGCACTTGGGCGCGCGCACGATGATGGCGATGGCGGCCGCCAGCATGCACAGCCACAGCGACCAGAACAAGATGAACATGAACCACCGCAAGCGCACCCAGAACGGGTCCTCTGCGTATTTCATCAGCTCCTCCTTTGTTAGGCCCGTGAATTGCTACAAGCAAAAACAAATACAATTTTCACAAAGATTCCAGAGAGGTTTCAAAGAAAGGAGTGATATCAGGGTGTGGAAGTATGATGCAGTCAGCTTTTAAAATTATTAAGGATGCTGCTAGAAGTTTGCTAAAAACAAGACATGAGAAATAAACAGCTGGAAGACGTAGTCAATTGCAATCTATATTTTCTTACCCTCTTATTAGCGTCGAGCTCGATGTTGGCATCTCCGTTCTTGTGGTCCTCGACCACATACCGGGCATCGGCCATGTCCACGCGAGTGACGACCTTCGCCTCTTCTTCCTTGCTGAGCAGCTTCTCTTCCTCTGCGGACACCTTTTCCTTAGACTTAGACAGGCTCGTCTTCGACTTACGGAAGTCTGTGGAACAAAAAAATTTAAAGATAAAAATAATGTAACCACACAAATAATGATGGGACACATTGCAGTAATTACAGTGCGTTTGTAATAATATTTTTTTTAAAACATGTTGCAATCAATGAGAACGTAACGTAAGAGGGATTACAGGTATGTTTTCTGAAAGTCTTTGGAACAGTCAAGCTCTGATCGCCTCTGAGCACTTTAATTTTATCCATCGATAAAATTAAAGTGTTGTGTACATACTTCATTTTACTTTAGAATCAATATCTTACAATTGACATGTACACGCAGTTTTATGTCTTGTGATGAATGTTTGAAATGGTCAGAGAGAAAATCAATAGGGAACTTTCACAAGTTATATACGAACGTGTGAGTATCTAATGAGACGTTGCATTTTCTCTGATTTGAATTACAGTGTACTTGTTACAGCAACTACTAGGAAGTCGACGTGTCTGATTGTAGCAAACATATCGTAATACATTTTTTGACAACAAAATAACAAAGGCGTAAGGTAAGCGTCTATATAGAAGATTGTTAAAGACAAACAAAAAAAACGTTACTTTCTGAGTTCGATGCATGTCAAAATTTAAAAGTCATAAAGCCCTTCGAGTGAGGAATAGATTTGTATAAAAACAACCACGCAGCTCTTTTATATCTACTATAATCAAACTATAATAGTTACTACAAAACTTTCTTGAGATGATGAAACTACCAAACTTATTTCGTCTCACTTTATCACATAGCGAATTGTTTAATTATTTTTCAAATAACAACACTTATAAATAGTACGAAAACAAAATATTGTCATACACTTAATGTCAATTTGTTACACTTTCAGAAAAATTAATTTAACCGTGTGTTAAATATCATTACGCTTATCAATTATTTTAATTGTTTCATTAAAATATATTCCAAATTGATATGTACATACCTATAGTCGTTTGTGCGTATGATTTATGACTATATATAAACTATATGTGGGGACGTGTGATCCCATCACTCGGCGATAAAGCACTGGAAAGTCGATGGACTGCAACCGGCGAGAGATGTGTGTAAAGATGTGTTCACATATGAACACATACATCTTCATATGTCGTCTCTTAGTTTGATTTCTATGTTTCTTGAGGTATCAAAGACAAAGATACATATATGTATTATATACATTTTATTTGAGTAATCTCTGCTCTTTTAATCACTATTGGATGGAAAAACTGCTGAAGATAAATTAATATTGTTTAGATCTTGATATTTAACGAAGTTAATACTAACTAGAATCAAGATATTAGGAAGTACTCTGATTACATAGTTATGTTGTTTGATATATTATATTCTCAACATTTGACCGGTAACCGCAGCTTTAGTTAAGCATAAGAGCGAAGCATCTCGGACGCAATAAATAATGCTGTTCCGGGAAGCGTCAGGAATGTGTGTGTAACCACACGACACATGAAAGACAGGAAAGTACTATTTGTTATAACAGTAATAACAAAATTAGTTTAGATTTGTATAGGAAATCGTATAATGAGTGACTGTTTTAAGTAAACATTTAATGACTGTGAGTGTGGTGGTAGGTTTATTAAACTAAGCATAAAAATATCGAAGGCAGTGAGATATAAAGTAATCAGTATCTCTTGTCATTAGAATGGATCTCAATATATCCCCCATAGAAACTTTAATAGAACTTATAGAAATTAAGGAAGTCACAAATTTAACCGATATCTCCGAGAGAACGCGCAGAAAGAAACTGTCCCACAATTTAAGGATACCGCGTGGACACACTGTAGAAACAAGCCGGTCGCCGCGCCGCGGGGAACGTGAAAATGCTTCTTTGAAAAGCTACGACCAAAAAAATGGCAAATTCATCTTTGGAAGCGTGTTCAGACGACCATATAAAAAATAATTAATTACTGCGCGTCATTAAATTTATAAGGGAATAAGCTTAATGAAAGAAAAAGTTAAAAATGAATACAATATCTTAAGATTATAAAACCGTATTACCGTGGGTTTCTGAGACTAAAACCTCTGTAAACATAATATCGTCATCCTTATCATTATAAAAATAGATATAACAATATGTTTTAAAGGAGATTTTAGTATCGGAAACCCACAGTAAGTCAATCACTTAGCTAAGTGTTTATGATAAGAAATGTTCGAGCAATTAGTCAATAGCGAGACTACGAGGTCGTTACGAGGCCGTGGTCACTTACAATGGGTTAACGAGAAACTCTAATTACAGTTTAAATGCTTTCTAACCAACAGTAACAAGTAGTATTTATGTATTTGAACTTTGTATTGGTCATCTTACAATTATTTACCTACTGATAAATATGAACGATTTGTTTATTTGTAATTCTATTATTACTTAGTAGATTTTAATAAAATTTTCATTATAAAGAAGTTGATTATAGTTGACTTGAAAGATTTCTATTAACCAAACATTTTTATTACATTAGTGAACGTCTAGATTAACTAGCGTTACAATAAGTAATTCCTACGTTTTAAACGCTTAAGCCAACATTTGCTGATATAGACTGATTCACTATACAGTTCCTACGGATAATTATTACTTCAGACGCCATTTGTAGTCTATCTTTCCTCATTTTATTTAAACCAAGTCACACATATATTCCCAGTATTAATCTGGAATTTACATGACTAGTAACAAATTACAATGACAACGGGAATTCCACAAATCTTGTAAACCACATTGCATACGTGACAATATTAATATTTAAAATGTTCAATAACAGTAGTTACTATAGAAAGTCGTGAAAAAATAGACTTAGTAAATAAATGCGAATGTTTGGATGGATGTTTATTTGAAGGTGTCTCCGGAAAAGCTCAACGGATCTTGATGAAATTTGGCATAGATGTAAAACATAGTCTGAAAAAACACATAGGATATTTGTTATGGTTTTGTATTCCGCGCCGACGGAGTCGCGGGCGACAACTAGTTTATTATATAGATTGAAATATTAAGCTATTGAATGTCGATGGAATATTTTGTATTTTTCAATTGACTAAGTTTTATTCTATGTATTTTCCTAATAGTGATCATTTTATAAAAGTAATCAATTATAATTATAAAATTAATCAACAAGAACTACTTCGTAACTAGGTAAAAACATTAGATGTTGTGCAGAAATCTTTGTAATCTTTTGCTGACGAAAAATTTAATTTTCATAAATTTTCTCAAACTATACAAAGCAGGTATACAATATGAAGTGCGAGTTCAATCAATGTCATATATTTGTTAAGATCATGTCTGGCGAGTTAACAGTACGATTGGACAAACAAAAGGACTCTGCTTCCTGCTTAGTTATTTCTTATTTCATACTCCCTATTCAAAGGGTTAATAAAAATTCCAACGACTGTATACTACATTACAAAAGAGTTACAGCTCGTCGTTGTCGAATGACGTCGTAAAGCTAAAGATCTGTAAATTTTTAATAAATCCTCACACATATTTTAACTCTTTACATTCATAAGTGATAGAACATCTTAGTCTAATTATTGTTAGCTTGCAGTTATTATAAAATATTTAGCATTTATTGGACCACATGGAACAAAATCTTATACCTTATCCAACGACTAGCAAGTACATTTATAAACACATGAAGTAAAGTTATTTATGCATTCATATAATTCAGTAAATTATTTATCACTCTTAGCTAATAAATAAATCAAATCAAAAGGGAGGGAAAATAAAACTTTCCACGTTATAAAAAGTTAAAAAATATAAACCTGTAGATTCGCATATATCCTTCGGTCTGTTGCGTGGTCGTGCCGGTTTTTTGTTATAATTATTCCTTCTGGCGTAGACCACCAGAGAGCCGAGACGGCCTGAGTTGGCGGACCGCATAGGATCGTGTAGGGACTGACAGATGTGGTACAACTGGAGCGCATTAGCGTCGTGTGAGCTCGGAGCACGACCACGGCCATGTTCCATTACTGATATGTGACAACTAGGGCTGTGCCAACCAAACTAGTATCCAGATTTCGTATTATAAAAAGTATCAACAAATAAACTTTGGTGATAAAAAAATCAGTAGTTTAATAATATGAACCTGACATCGAATGCAATCCGAAAACTTATTAGACCCTTGAATACTTTCAAATATTATTTTGTCACTCAGTTTTGAAACGTTAAATTGAATTAACACACCTATAGACATGAACTATTTGGAAACTTGAAAACTCTATTTGAATTTACGAAGATAGTGTAAAAGTTTTTTCCATATTCCCTCCTTATACGTAGAACTTTAAAAAGCAATGAACTAGGACAAAGAAGTGTCCGTGGCTTGTTTTTTTTTCATTCGTTCCTAATAATAATTGCATAGCCACACGCAAAGAAATCACGACATAGTCTTGCTTTATCGAGATAATCATTTGTTTAAGAAATTTGAACCGCAATAATAATATATTATAACATTTTATTTTGTGTCAACCCTAAGCTCCCTCCAATTTCATAGTTAATGTCCAAGTCATACTTCTGCATTTTATGTAGTATGTATACGAAGTTTTTTTCTGTTACATTGACAATGACTTACCGTGAATTTCCATTGCCGAAACATTCGTACAAAATGTTATCTCGGTTTTTTCCAAAGAGATGACAATATGTTTTCGTTGAACTAACTGTAAGTGTTAAAATCAAAATAAACAGTGCATTTTTAATAAGAGAATGGTAAATAAGGTAAATGTATTTACTCTAATTTATAAGCTGAGCTGGGGAACACAGAGGTCATAATCAACGCCCATGGATATCCGCGACACCATAGGAACTTCAGATACGTTGCGAGCCTTGATTATGTTTAATTGATATACAAAAATAGTCCTAATTAATTTTGACCACTGAACCCAATTTTTAATATTATTTCAAAATTGTAGTAAGTAAAGTAATGCACAGAGTTATTCCTTGCTAATATTATAGCATTAAGCTATGAAAACTAAAGAATTAACCAAAATTCTTACAAATTAAAAAGATTTGATGACTCGCGTTTTCCATCTTTGACTACAACAATAATAATAGTGAATGCAAAAATAAAAAATTATATACTTTCAAAGTTCCAATCTCACATAAATTATTAAAAACTCTACTTTAACTATTTTTCTATATCAATGAGAGAAAATAAACTTTATAAAAGGTTCACCATTCCATCCAACAAATGAAATAGATTATTCATTGTAATAGATTTTTAAACTAACTTTCATGCTTATGTCACCAGTGAGCAAAGTGCAAAAAATATCTAGGTCATTGACAATGTCAGCAAACTCGGGTAAACTATTACTATCTAATTTCTTTAGTTTTAGCTCTAAAATAGAAGGTTTTAAAATTGAATACAATATTTGCACCAAAAAAAAAGTAGTTTTGGTTTAAAACAACATATTTATGTAAAAATTTATTAAAATCCTACATATTTACACAATTTAAAACTATATAGAATGACTGATTATATAAAATAGACATATAAATTCATTTACTATTATATTCTGTCTTGAAGTTCTCTTCAAAATCAACACCCTCCTTGAGAACCTCTGAGTTTCTCAAGAAATTCCTCAAACAATTTATTCCTTTCTCTTTGGATATTGTTTGATTCTTCCACAATATTTATCAATCTATCTAATTTTTCTTCTACCAATCTTTGCCTATCCTTGATTTCTAATGTCACTTTTCTGAATTCTGCATTCCGTTTCCTTGTCAATCTTCTCCTTACCTCTTCATTTTGGCCACTAGAAGTTTCCCCATTTTCATGACTGTCTTCAAATTTTGACGGAGAACTTATTGATAATAACGCTTTAGCTATGCTCTCATTCGAGCTTTCTTGCAGTTTTTGCTGAATCTCAGGCTGGTATTCACCGTCCACACAATATATCTCCTCGAAACTTTCAAAATATGGCCATTTTACTGTTGACATACCAATCCTGTTTTTCTTTTTAAGTAACCTTATGTATGTTTGTTTCAAATTTCTAAATTTCTTGTTACAACAATCGGGACTTTTGCCCACAGCATTGGCAACATCGGACCATAAATTTTTCTTTCTTATCTTTGGATTTCTAAATTTATCAAGATTCTCTATATACAAGTTTAGCATTATTCTAATGCTGTTGTGATCCCAGTGATCATCTCCATCTTCTACTATCTCACCCTCCATTATTTCCCTTTTGTTCAACTGCATGTATTCCCTGTCAGCATCAATGTATTCAACATCAGTTGCTGAAAATAAAATCTGCAGTCACCATTCTCTCATAAGTTTTTAGTGACCTTCTTTATCCCATTCATAATTCAATTGAATCAATTTATATCTTGTGAGCTCTTATACATATGTATGTGACATCTCCTTTAGGAAGTTCTCCATAGGACACTTTTAATAGTGCATAGGTTTTTGTAATAAAATAATCATGTAAGTGATAAAAGAAAGATTATCATACCAGGATTATCATATTGTTGAAGGAGTTATAAATCAAATTAAAAATTCAATTCTTTTAACAATTATCAATGCGAAATAAAAAAAAATAACGTAAACGTATTTGCAAATTGCATCAGTCAGCGAACTAGCACAAAATGGCGCTGCCTGAAGCTACGCTCGTCCAATGAAAGCGCTTTATTACCCGCCCATGTGAAGAAGTCGCTTTAATATGCAAATTTTCTCAACCGTTATTATCATACATTTTCAAGAATACATTGATCAGTTTTCTTCTTCTTTTTTTTGTTTTAAATTGATGAAAAATACGAATTTAAGGAACAATATTTTTTTTCAGCGCTATTTATTGGTACCATTTAAAATGGTCGTTTTACATTTGACATTTGGCATCTTTCCCCGACATCTTAATGTCAACGTCCACATGATAACGTGATAATGATAAGATTTTAATTCTTAACTACACAATTTCTATGAAGAAAAACTCACGAGTTCTTTGATAAACTCTAAACAGATAGTTGTGAACAAATCTAAAAAAGTACAAGGTCATTCGAAGACTGTCACCGTCAAAAATTATTATCTAGTATATTATAATACATTTTAACCGCACTATAAACAGTAATAAACAAGCAATACGCCAATAATATACTCATAATTACCTGTATCAGTCTCCGGAATGGGCTTATAAGAGGCGCCATGGTCAGCTTCCCGTCCTTGATTCCCTTCTATAATAAGATGATTTTTCCGAGACTCGGACATGATTAACTTATTATCAGTTTATGCCAGATAAAAACAAACTTTCACTTTCCTCGAAACGTGTAATTATGGCGGCACAATTTACCGTAAGAAAAACCCGTCTTACGCCACTACCATCTGTTAATTGAATTTAATTTGACATTTGACAGAGAAGAAAACGAACGACAAGAAAAAGATCAATGAATGACGGTTCTCGCCGCACGTCACGCCCCATTCCCCTTCGTCCCGCAATAGCAGTTTTTTGGGAACGAAAATATTCGTTAAAAGTGATGTAGCAGAATATGAAGGTATTTATTTTGGAAAGTCCGAAAAAGTGTGACAAGAAAGAGTACGTTTTCATTAAAATGTAAACACATTTAGTCATTGTATTTGTATAAAATGTTAAATGAATTTAGATGTAACTTTGGTAAAACGCATTTTTTAAATCGGCAATATTTAACGGTTAAAGTTGACGTTGATCTGAGTTCATTCGCCTTTTGCTATTACGTCAACGTCAATGTCATTTCGTGACATTAGAAAATAGGTTACAAAATAATGTAACTTTTATTTATTAAGTAACGATCATATCATTAAATCATAATGTGCACAACACCGTCATCATCAGCACCTCCGCCTCCGCCACCCTTACCACTCTTAACACCCGAAAGCAAATTTAGATCCAACAAATCTCATGAAATTTCTGAGGATCCAAGTATTTGTGAATGGGCTTCTTCAGAATTAGATTTAAGGAAAGCTTGCATAACATATCAAATATGCCTCACTCGTGCACCTTTTCGTTATAAATACAAACATTTTCAATATATACTACAAGAAGGGCCGACTTGTGGTTTGGTAGCTCTGTCCATGTTTGTTAGGGGAGAAGTCGCCCCAGAAGAATTGCTAAATCTCAGTAAGTTTCTTGGATACAGCAATAATGGCGAGATGTTGAGTTGCAAAGATATGGCTAAATTAGCCGAGAGGGTATTAAGTTTGGCTGAAATGGAAAATATTACATGTACTTTAAAAAAAGGTGGACTTTATAGTCAAGAAATCATTGAAGATTTGTTTAATGGTGCTATTTTATTAGTTCCGTATCCTTTTTAAATATATTTAACCACAATAAACCTGCAGCAATCTTACAAATATTTTGCGGGGCAGTGTAGACCGGTTGCATTTGTAAGGTTATAGACTACTGCCTAAGACCACCCTAGAGTGTGGATTATTTTACAAAAGAGTAATTTGTAATCCTTAAGATTACAGATCAAATATAGGTTCTCTGAAGTGAAAAGTAAAAATAAGCTCCGTTAATGCTATAAAAACTTATATAAAACTAGCTTTTACCAGCGACTCCGTCCGCGCGGTATAAAAAGATAGAAAACGGGGTAAAAATTATCCTATGTCCATTTCCTGGTTCTAAGCTACCTGCCCACCAATTTTCAGTCAAATCGATTCAGCCATTCTTGAGTTATAAATAGTGTAACTAACACGACTTTCTTTTATATATATAGATTATAACTTTACATTAGTAAATAATTGTGTACAAGTAAAAGAAATATTAACTATGCACCATTAATATGAATCACTGTATGAAAATGAACATTTCAGGTTACAAGGGTCGCTGGATAAGACAGGGACCAAATTACAGCAGGTCCACTGTATCTTATCTAAGTTTCAATAAAATCTTAGTTTACTATACAAGTAATTTCCTTATTCTTTGAAAAACAAATCCTGTAGTATTGGTTTTTTATTAATATTCCTTAATGTTGCTAACAGTTACGATGCTGATTATAATCATTCACCTTGTCTAAGGCAAGGTCACACAGCACACTGGGCTCTAGTTTGTGGCATAATAATTATTAAGAACCCTGGAGATACATACATGTCTGACCCTAGTAATATCTATGTTTTATGCAGACATGGAAAGTCTAAGCTTGTTGCTGCTTGGACTCTAGATGACCTATATAAAAGTAACATGAATTTATGGGAGTTCTGTCCAAAGAAAGCTAACGATGGCCTATTATATGTCCAGCCGGAGGGAGGATTGGGGGGAGAAAATGGGTTGCGGGATCAATTTTTATTATTCAAGTATACTTAAGTATAAGTATTTTATAGTTGGTTTCTGAGACCAAAATTGCTATATAGGAATTCTGGCCTCGGAAACTAACAAACTTGTTGGTGTTTTCTCATGTTATACTATTGTATTTTCTTTTATATACTTTTAAAATAATTAATTATTACTAATGTTGATTTATTGTCTGTTTATTTATTGGAATGTTGTATATTAAATAAAAATCTGTTTTAATGCAAAATTTTATTTGTACAATAAATACAAAATCATATTATATTTGCAACTTATTATAAAAAAATAATAAATCTCATCAATTTAATTGTAATATGTCAGTACATTTTTAAAGTCAAGATGCGACATAAATAATCCGAATGATAGTTACAATTAATTTATTGCACTATTTGAATAAAACACATGCTTTATATAAATATGAAGAATACAGTAAAGAAATATTAATAATTATTTTTTGTACTAATTTATTCGACTTAAACATCAATTAAACTAAATAGAAATCATTTAAACATATGACAAATTACAATTAATAGCTTAATTATTATTGCATTGAATATCAATTTAAAAAAAAATGTTGCTATAGCGTAAAAAGTTAAACCATTATAATAAGCTATCAAATAAAAAAAAAAGATACATTGCCAAATCAGTCAGCATTATTGAGATCAAATTAATAAACACAAAATATTTTTTCTACATATCTGTTACAAACTACTACAATATGAATATACAAATTACATAACATACTGTCGGCTAGGCCTCTACAATAACTATTGGAAACTTGAGCTCCTCTTCATTTTATTTTGCCAAAATTTAAAATGGCACTAAACAAGCTTTAATAAAACATGGCAGAACACGGAATACATTTTTTTCACATTCTATTTTTTGCCTTTTAATGTTTTAAAAAACTAAATGAAGACTAAAATATTATTGCGATTTTTAATGTAGAACCTAAATAATATCAATGCTAAATATAATAGCACAATAAAAATAATACAAATCAATAAATGATAATGAATTCATTCAAGTTTTTTTGGGCAAAAAATTTGTAAATAAATTATTTGTTTCGTACAATTCATCGACACTATAATTTAAAATACACCCCTTTCAAAAGAAAATAGCAATTATATGTCCATGTAAATTTTTTAACCACCATTTTTTATGTAGCATTTGATATAAATTTAACACGATAACGCACACCAAGACTAGACCTCAAATATTTAAATGTGCACTCAGCACCATTTATTTCTGTCACTGGTTAAGTACCAGACGTGCACCAAATCAGTATAAAAAAATGTAACCAATTTGAATGAAGGTTCATTAAAAGTTTGATGTTCATTTGGAAATAAAATAATGATATAAAAAACGCAAAACTGTGTTAATGTGAAATTATCAATTCAGTGAAAATTTTTAATTGTAAATTTTTTTTGGCACGATATTAATTATGTAATTTTGCAACTTAAAGACTCCAAAATTGGCTCGGAATTAATTTAAAAATTTGCAAAGTTTGAAAATTGCATCGAGATTTTTTTTAATTACATTGTATATAGAAAATAATAAGTCTACAAACACAAACATATATTGTTTATCGTATCACTGAACATTCGATGCTTCTTCACAAAACAGTATGTTTTTTATATTCATTAAGACATATAATTATACAACATTTGATGTTTTATTACTTGTTGGAGGTACACTTTATGTGGCCGCCATTTTGAATTTTTTAGGCGCGCTTTTCTACGATGTGTCTTGCATTTTACATTTCTAGCTAAATATCAAAAATGTTTAATATTCCACATGACCTTGATAAATATAATTTTTTAACCATGATTATTTTATTGTATAATTTGAGGTCCAGAGAAACCTTAAATTTTAATATATCTAAAGGTAAATATACGCTTTATAATTTATTATTGATGAAAAGTTTAACGATTTGTTAATTATTGCGTTTGTTTATGCGAATTTAGCTGCCTAATATTTTCTAGAAATTAAAAATTTCAAGCACATAAAATATGAAATAAGTCTATTGCTCCTTGTATTCGAGATATAAATAAAATCGCGAAATCGCTATGCTCTAGCGGGAAAACTAAAACATCGATAATCACAGATAAACGCAACAGAAACCGCACTATCCCGGTACTAGTACGAACCTATTGATATGTGCTGACAATACTCCGCAAAATTCGGTTTTGTTTCCGATACATAACCTAACTAGGGATGATCCATATGTTCAGAATATCGATAAAAACTCAAAGATAAATATCGATGTTTTACAATTTATTATTATTGATTGTGTGTGTCAAATGTTGACAAATTAAAACATCACCAAAGCAAACATGTATGAATAATTATAACATCGATACTTTATCTTTAAAAATGAACATAGGACCATCCCTAAAACCTAACTTATACATATATTGGAAATGTCACGAACCGTTACAACTGATACATTGAGTACATATTTGTCTTAACACGAACAAACTCTAACCACTAAGTAATGACTACAATGAAATAGTTAACGCGATTATTGAGCCTTTGTTATACAGCTTGAATAACTCTTATGTTTATAAGTTAAATATATAGCATGCATGACTAAGGAATTACGACCTTACTGCGTAAGGAGTAAGGATCGGATTCGCTAACACATAAAAAACGGGCCACTCACTACACGCTACCAGTAGCGTTAAAATATAAACATTGGATATGAATCCTTAATTCTATATAAGATATTAGACATGGATTAATATTAAGAGCGTACAGCGAAATGTAGTACAATAGTTATGGATACGTATCCGTAACTATGCCGTGTATTCTTACGGATATTTGTATCCGTTATTGGGAATGTCGGATATATCCGCAGTGCAGCATTACGCGGCTATTAAAGCGGGTATTATACCAATGACGCGCCGCACATCGCTGTGGGCGGGGCGAGAGGCGTGGCCTAAGTTGTTGTGGGCGTGGCCTAAGTCTCTGGCGGGGCGAGGGGCGCGCCGCACGTCGCTACGGGGAACGTCTTCACATGTGTCTGCCACTGTGTCGACAATTGGAAGAACTTGACACCGTTCCACTCCGTACCATCAATAAATACTGTAAAGAATACATTAAAATATAAAAAAAATGTTTTTTTTTCAAGTAGCAGCATAAAATTTGGTAATAAAAGCTTTAGAAAATATTATTGAGGTTTACCTTTTAGCGGTGCGTTGTGCGAACCCTTGGCGGAGCAGATGAGTCTGGCCACGCCTTCAACAGTCTGAGCTCGTCCCACCTCCGGTTCTGATTTCTCTTTCTTTTTGCCAAGTCGCATTACTATAAAAATGATTAAGTAAACAAAATAATTAGTAATTTCAATTATATATATACAAAAATGCATGAAAAATAACTCGAAATATATTTCAAGTCTTAATTTTGTGAGATCGTGGTAGTTTCCCGTTTAATTAAACCAATTTGTGTAAATGTTGGAATCTCTAAGACATCACATTTCAAAAATGATACTGACTCTTCTGTTTCTTCTCCTTGGTGAGATATGTGATGCTGAGATGTGCGTTGTGTCGCGTCACGACGAGCGCTCGGAACGTCGCCTTCACCGTCACCTTACCGTCCGCACCCTCCGCCGCGCGACCCGGCACCTGCACATACATTTCTACCATACAACACTCCATACACACTAAAACCTTACTCAAATAACATATACATGTCCAGTGTCGGCGACTTGTTTAGCGAGTCCAATCGGGTGAAATGAAATATACAAGAAGAAACTGTATATAATAGTTTTTATAGATATCATAGCGGCTTGTAACTTTGCGCATATCGCTGCGCAGATTACAATATTAGATTAGATTATGTTGTAGGGCATAGGATGCTAGGTTAGGGTATTGTCCTTGGGCCGTTAACATACTTGAAAAGAACTATAATTGTAGCGGTAGGAATGTGTAAAATGCCAAATAATCGATATTTTTAAATATGGTATACAAAGAAATCTATTACGAATAGTGAGTGTATAATGTGTAGTGTAGTCGTGGAAGCTCACCAGCCAGTAGTCCAGTTGCAGCTCCTGTGGGGGCAGGTTGGGCGTGTGGGACAGATGGGGCAGATGTGGCAGGTGGGGCAGGAGGGGGGGCTGGGCGGGTGCGACGTCCGGCGCGGGTGTGGCGGGCGGCGAGGGGCGGGCCGGAGGGGATCCGCCCTCCTCCAGCTCCAGTGACGACGGTCCGCCTTCACCACATCCAACGCGCACCTCCTACACATACACACACACGAACATACATTCATAATGTAATATAGATAACGTAAAATTATCTATTCCTTCAAAAAGAATGAAAGAGTCAATACATTTTTGTGAGAAAACCTAGAAAAAAGTCCGAATAGTTGATAACGGTATAGTACATTTCAATTATGTGCTATAGCTATACTGACCGCGATGAAGGGTACGAAGGTCTGACTGGAGTCGTCCTCAGCGGCGCGGTCTCGGCATGCCACCATGGCCTCACCTATGGGCACATTGTTGACCGCACCTCCACTGTTCAAGTACCTGTACATACAGACAACGGTCACATACCACTTACGTAATTTAAGACCTTTCGTACAAAAGGCATAGTTAATCTTCAAAACTCGGAGATTTTATCGCTACGACTTACGCAGTACATTATAGAGGTATAAAACGCGAGTCGTCGACATTTCTATTTGTCATCGGCAGTCAATTACCAATCTGTATTTCAAGATCGTGAAAAAGTCGCTACAAATTTCAAGTTGGCGAAGCAAATCTAAAGAATTGACATGTAGTCTCTACTGAGCGATTAGAAAATTCACGTAGGCGATTCAAGCAGCGCATATGTAACTTATTAAATTGATCAGAGCAACATTTTTTTTGTGATAATTGTTCAACTAACTTATTACTTAGATGAGAATGTGATACCTGGCGATTCTGGAGGACATCTCGGCGATATCAGGCATAGAATGGTCAGCTGCGCGGTCGCAGATCCCGGGCCACGAGTCCGAAGCGAACAATGCCGCGTACGTACTATCTGACGCTGCCAGGTAACGAGACACCGTACACGGACCTACACACGAGTCATTTTACTAATATTATAAATGCAAATGTATGGATGGATGGATGAATGAATATTTAACAGTAGGTATTTCCAGAAAAGCTGCTTGGATCTCGCTGAAATTTGACATAGATGTAGAACATAGACTGAAACACATAGGCTTGTAATTAAGTTTTTTTTAATCCCGCGCAAAAGGAGTCTCGGGCGACTTAACGAAAAGGGTGTTCAAGTACACATACATATTTGCAATTAAATTAAACTGTGGTCAAATGCAATCAGTAAAATTCTATTATTTACTATTTTATATTATTTTTTATATACTATTATTTATTGTGTATATGTTTGTTCATCACATGTATGTATATAAAATAGATATGAGACCTATAGGCACGATGTAGAAGCGCATGTTGGGTGCGTCGTGCGGTCTGCGTGCGGCGAGGTCTGCGTGCGCGCGCAGTGCCGCAGCCGCAGCCGCCTCGCCCCCGCACACGCATACGCGCACGCACGCACGACGAGAACTCCTGCAATACAACACATTTATATACATATAAAACTAAAGAACAGCTAAAAAAGAAAGCGTTGCATAAATAAGAGACATTAATTCTTTATTATTTTATTAAACTTTGATAAATCACATTATCTGTATATCGACGCTGGAAAGCGTAAACGCTGTAATCCCGAAAGTATAAACTTTACAGGAGAACCAAAAAATGATAACTCGTGAGCTGATACGTCTACAAGCATGCGGTATTTAGCAATGTTGTGTAGTTTGTGCTAACCTATAATAAAATCATTATCGTTTGATAATGGTCGAAATTATTAACGTGTGAAAAACATATTCGCGATTTCAAGGGTTACAGCGTTTATGCTTTCCAGCGTCGATATATAAAAGAAAGTCGTGTTAGTTACACTATTTATAGCTGAAGGTCGGTCGAACTGATTTAACTGAAAATTGATGGGGAGGTAGCTTAGAACTAGGAGACGGACATAGGAACTTTATCTTGTGTGCATTTTTTTTTTATACCGCGCGGACGGAGTCGCCGGTAAAAGCTAGTATAAGATAAAAGAGTGACAACTGACTGTTTGACCGCCCTGGCGTATATAGCTTGTAGCAGAGGTCGGGCGTCGGGCAGTTGTGGCGGGGCGAGCACGAGGGCGGGCACGGCCAGCGCCTGCAGCGCGAGTGCGGCGGCGGGCCCGCACACAGCCACACACTCGGGCACCGGGCCCTCCTCACCCAGCACACGCGCCAGCTGCTCCACCAGCGTGCGACGTGGCTGTATACAATGAGGGAATCTCTTACATCACTTACTAACTGCAGTACTCAATCATTCCTTATTCGATGTCTTTAGTGTGCGACAGTTAGGCCTTAATTTACAATGACACATACTTTTTTGGGTGAACCCCTAAGGTCACCCCTAAATTTAACTAATATAATGCGAATGTTTGGATGGATGGATGGATGGATGGATGGATGGATGGATGGATGGATGGATGTTTGAAAATATCTTTAGAATGGCTCATTGGATCTTGATGAAATTTGCATAGATGTAAATCATAGTCTGGAAGAACTCATAGATTACTTATTATATTTTTTTTTGATTCCGCGCGGTTGAAGTCGCAGACGACAGATACTTTTTTTTTATAAATATCGCTTTTTGCTGCAATTTAGCTTATATTTGTAGTATTACCACAAAAAGTATTCCCAAATTCTATTGTAATTTATGTAATTTTTATCGTAGCATAAGTTTAGTTTATAATATTAAAACATACCTCTGTAGCAGTAGGGCTCTGTGCGGGCAGGTCGTGAGCAGAAAGCGGTCTTTCGGCGGCGGAGAGCGAGTTCTTCTTGCGGGCGGCAGCTGCCGGGGTCAAGTTGCCACCACTCGTCGCACTACGGAACAGACGAGAACGCTTCTCCTCCTGCGTACACAACACACGCTATGAAGACAAGAAGAACTTAGCTGTTTCTAGCTTAGCTGAAAAGAAATTAAATAGAGAAAGTAAGAGAAGGAAGAGCCATATCAGTCTTTAACCTTGGTGTCATTTGGCGGGGAGCTGGATACAGATGCGCCGGAGACGGGCGGGTCCAGCGCAGCATCAGCATCACTGTTGCCTTCACTACCGCGTTCGTCACCAGCAGAGCTACGCATCGCCTCGGACTCTATCATCATACGGAAAAAATTCTACATTGGATAACAATAGATATATAACCACAACTAAACCATCACCTTGGAATTTCAAGCTTGATGTAGGAGCATAAATATTGCCATTTCCGTCAGATAATTGGACTATTTGTTCAATAATATATTTGAAATTATACTAATACCATAAATGAAAATGTTTAGATGTATATATGGATGGACTAGTTGTCGCCCGCGACTCCATCCGCGTGGAATTAAAAAAAAACTTAATACGTAGCTTATGTGTTCTTCCAGACTATGTTCTATACCTTTGCTAAATTTCATCGAGATGGGTGTTTAGATGGATGTATATTAGAAGGTATCTACGGATCGTCTCAACGGATCTTTATGAAATTTAGCACAGTTGTAGAACATAGCCTGGATGAACACATCAGCTACTATTAAGATTTTTTTCATAATTCTGCTCGGACGGAGTCGGCGGACGGGCGACAACTAGTTAAACATAAAAAAAGCTCTGTTGTAAGCATTTACTTGTAGTTTTAATTATTATTTTTTCATCAGTGCTCCATGGAGTAGATCATTGTTTACAATTTTACTATGTTATATATTTACAGACCACTAAGGTATACTGAAAATATCCTGAAAATAAGATGAAACAAAAAACAGATAGACCGGGTGTATGATTGATACTTTAAATAACAGATAGCATTCGAGTTTGTTGCAGATAAGGATAAAACATATCACGCCATATTGGAGAACTAAATAAAAATTGAAAAGCTAAATAAACATGCTTCAAAGCAAAAAAAAGCAAACTATACAACTAAATGAGGAAACAGACAAAAGCAAATTTCACACAATGATGCAAATTTGTAAATGTTTGAAAAAAAAAAACATAAAAGACAGTTTACATGAGGATTTTGCTAAATTATAAAACGAGACTCGATAAATAATTATTAAATTCTAGTGTAACTAATTACTGTAAGAATTTTTTAAACAGACAAATTATGAGTCAAGTTTTATTATAAACGTAAAATCTCATGCATTCAAGGCCTATAGTGTACCTGTGAGCGGCATCGTGGCCGGCAGTTTCTCGCGAGGTGTGGTCAGCTCGGCGGCCGACGCGAGACTGGCGTGCCGCGTCACTGCGCATGCGCCGCACATGTTACGTGCGAACGAGTCGGGAGAGTGGTGGGGGAATGTACAAGAGGGTATCACTAAATATAACCATTTTTGGAACATGATACTGAAGTTAATATTTAAAAGCTTTATTTAAAGGTTTTTTTAATGTAACAATATCGACGCCCCCATAGAATAATCCTGTAATAAGGTGCATTACATTACAAGGTGCATTGCAGTACCGGGTTCTTGCTTTTCCGTCGAATTAGGCATCTAAAGGTCCTATTACACGCTGTGAATTTTTTTTTATTTTTCTTAATGTTAATTACGGAGATAAAAGTCATTATTAAAACAGATTTTTTTTTATTGACAATTTTTCCTTCATAGCACAGAATACGCGCGGAATACATTAATGAAAATTAAATACAATGAAGCTATAAAAATTAGCTTTGTTTTGGTCTCCAAAAGATAAGCTATAAAAATTAGCTTTGTTTTGGTATCCAAAAGATAAGCTATAAAAATTAGCTTGGTTTTGGTATCCAAAAGATTCTTGTACAATAATTATCGATGAAGTTATTAAAGAAATACGGTTTTTTGCTTCTGAAAAATTTTATTTTTCCTGTTACGGGGTTATTCGGTGGGGGCGTCGATATGTTATTTTTTATATCAAATTGTAAGGAAATTATTGTTCCAATTTAGTGTAAACTGTATCAGGCTCAAAAGACCAAATAACCGCTCTCCCGTCTCACTCATTTAAACTATATTCTATACACACAGCGATACATAACGAAAACAAAACAAAATTAGTTATATACTAATGTTAAAACATAATTCCAAATCGACTTAATGCATAATGTTTTTGTTAAATGCAAATTATAATGAAAGCTTTGATACAATGCACTCTTTTCAGTGTATGCTCAGGCATTTTATAAGTTTATATATTTCAACATGTATTTTCTATATATGTGTCAAACTTTATCTTGTATGTGCACGTGTTAATTTGTTTACTAAACTTACCTTCATATGATTATATCGTCCCTTATAAAGTAAGCTAATTCAATAACTTCGAGAATTTATTAAGATGTTGAAAAAATTTAACAATACTAAGTTTCAAATTTGTGATTTAAAACAAAAAAATTTTTTTTGAAGAATTAATTTTTTTATATTATTCATTTTTTAAATGTACAACTAACTCAATAATTGTTGAGAAACTTCAGTTTTCAATTGTATTTGTTCATTTTCAACTCAAAAACTACTGAAACAATTTCAAAGATTTTTATACCCATAAAAAGCTCTATTATTTACGAGTGTCATAGACTATATATTTCATGGTTACTCATATCTCAAAGTGAATCCGGGACAGATTATTAAATACGAATCGTCATTTAAGTGTTTAATGCATTTGGTGTGTTACCGTTAGAATGCCTGTGGTGGTCCTGATTGGCCAAAGACCGGGAGCTGCTGAAGAAAGGCCGCAGCGAGGGCTTTGGGGTGGACCCGATGCTGATCGTGTCCATCTGATCAGGACCGGAGTCCTCACCCTCACCACACGATAGAGATTCCAACTCCTAAAAAGATGTACAGAGAGCGCATACGTTAACTTCTAATGGCATGAATAATAGGTACCAGTTTTTATAGTCTTTGAGGCAAAACATTTACTTATGAGTCGTATGGATAATATTTCTGGTAGTAAATCTACTCCCTTAGTAGACAATTAACGTCTGTGTGTGCTGTAGTTAAGGATATTGTCAATTCACCTGGAATAGTTCGTCGATGTCCCTCTGTGCATGATGTGTGTCCCGAGCCGCGCCGCGCTCACCCAGCTCCTCGGGCACGCGGAACCTACGCAGCAGCGCCGCAAACTTCTGCTTTAGGTTGCGTTGCTATACAAAAAACATACACCAAAACTACAATCATTGTATGAAAAATGCGAAATACCATTTGGCATAACCTTATTGACAAAGAAAACCCGCCTTTGTTAGGTCAATGTTAAAACCGAACCTAAACCTCAAAGTACTATTTACCTCCATGGTTGAATTAAAACTTTAAATCCCCGCACTTAATTATTAGTTAGTCACTAAAGGAAGACTGATTGTTAACTCCAAAGTGAACTGAAGAGTGCGAAATTAGCTCTCGTTAGCGCAATTAATCTAATCCCATAGAAAGCAATTAGAGATAAGCTACCGAACGCCTATCACAGTGCATGTTTAACATGACGTCACTGCGACAACCTTCATAGCATACCTGATGTTAACAGTCACAAAACAACCGAGATTATTATCATAGCTTAATATAGATAAGAAAGTTGACTCATTAAGATAGACATAAGAGGAAAGATTTGTATGTATTACATACGTACACTTATGTAACTGATTAAAAAAAAAAACATGTTATGACTGAGTTGAAACAATTATAATAAAATATACATAATATATTTGTGTAAATATAAAATTGTTAGGGTCATGCAGTATATGAAAGACGATGAAACGTTATATAAATATTAATTATTAAGAACTATTAAAGTACATACAAATACATACACACAAGAAACTAAAGTCGCATGCAATAATATTTAATAATAAATAATATAAATCTACAACAATATTTACCCCAAGAACTAATTCACTAACAACGAAAAAATAACAATAACCAACTCTACAACGATAACGATAAAGTACAATATTGTGTGGCGGGATATTATAATCCAGAGATCAGATACTCTAACCCAAAATCAACTCTAAATCCAACTGCACAAAGTACAATATTGTGAAGCAGGAACTGACAGTGTGCTTCCCTAAAGACAATAAACAAAACCAACTCTACGACCAATACTGTAAAGTTAAATTTTGTAATGCGCTCACCATGAGCTTTCCCACATAAAAGAAAAATAAACAAAAATCATCTCTAATACAAAGGGCACAAAGTACAATGTCGCATGACGGAAGCTCACCGTGAGCTTCCCGCGGCTGCCCTTGCGCTTAGCGGACGCGCTCTCCAGCTCGCTGTCGCTGTCTCTGTCGTGCAACTTGGAGTGCGCATAGCTGTGTCTCTTTCGCTCGCGCTCCGCGTATCTCAGGTCACGTGACCGTGAGAGCTGGTCAAGGCAACACTACTTGTAAGCTGAAGCTCAAGCAGACTATGTTACTATTTATTAGCATAGTCTATTATATAAAAAAAAATATATGTACTTAATTATTTTATCTATATATAGTGATCAGTTCATTCAATTGCTTTTTATAACTTTAAATGTAACTACTAGTGGGTTTTTGAGACCAAGTTTAATTGTTACGATGACGATATGTTTTATACAGAGATTATGGTCTCAGAAGCCAACTGTTAGTAAGAAATATATATAAAACTATAAGTGCTGTTAATAACGCTTTTTAAATATTGTTAATCATACAAAATCCGAAGAAAAAAAACATAAAAATAACCTCCAAAACGCTGTATTTAAAAAGCTGAGTGAACATTATTTGGTGCTATTGTTAAAATGTAATCTAAATTTTGTTTTTATATACCAAATAAAGGTTTCTTTTTTTTCTAAATGCCTTATTAAATATGAACGTATTCTTGCGTATATATTTAATTAACACAGTTTGATAACTCGAAACCAACATCGACGAAGCCTTATTAAAACTTTGTCATAACTAGCAGTCTCGTGTCAATGCTTTTATAATTAATATATACATACTATGTTGAAAGTTTGTAGCAATATTGTCTAGGTCAGGGATCCCCAAACTATTTTGGACAAGTGAACCCCTTTTCCTAAATGAACCGTTACCATAGACCCCCAAGACCAAATTACCTACTTTTAAGATCAGTTATTATTATTATTAATTCTGACTTAGGTCAATAGAAGAAGACATAGTGAGAATTAGCAATGCTTTAAGTTCGATATCCCCCTTTGAGAATCCCTGGTCTAAGTAATGAATTATTGGCTGCTATATGTAAAAAAACCTCTATGTTTAACTATCAAATTGATTAAAATTAGATATAAAATGACTAGAGCTATACTATGTATATATGTTTGATAGCTCGTTATATATAAGATGTGTTCTTATATTTGCATATATGTAAACATACCTTGGTATATGACATATCAGCCTTGTTGAATTCAATCTGTCGATGCGGGCGCCGCCTGGCGGGTGCGCCGTACGTCATCTCGTCCGCCTCCTCGACCGAACTGAATTCTCCCTCCTCCTCTTCATCAGAATAACCCCTCTCTGTAATCATGTGAAGTGGCACAGATGTAGAACATAGTCTGGAAGAAGACATAGTACTCTTTCAGAGTGCCGGCGGGCGCGGGTGCTAGCGCGGGCGCGTGTAAATCAAAATGTATGCAGACGCCATTTGCGTTCACAGTGCTCCCGCGAGCTGCGCCTCTTCATGAGGCGGGCGCGGGCGCGCATGGCGCGGGAGTTTCTAATGGCTCAGTCCGCCCGTATCGTTCACAGTGATATAGCGTCTGTTAGGCGACTACGCGTGTGGTTCTAAACCATTTTGATTCACCCGCCGAAGCGTCGTCAATCGTCATGGATATCAATACTGAAGAATTTATATCTGCAGTACAACATCGCACTGCTATTTGGCAAAGCAAACATCTGCAACATTTAATAGTAATAAATCAGCGTATAATACATAACATTCTCCAAAATTTTCTCTTACTTTATTTAAATCGTGTGTGCCAAACTTCATATATTGAAATTTCCATTTCAAGTATGAATTTTCCATTAATAAAAACAAATCTTCATCCATGTCTTCTAAATACGTAGCAAAGTTTGAGAACGACCTATCACATGTGCAATGACACTCGTAGCTCGATCGCCACTGTGAATACGCAGACGCCAAGACCCGAGCGCCCGCGCCCGCCGCCGCACCCGCTAGTGCAGTCTGAATAGTACCATAGGCTACTTATTACGTTTTTTTTTTTAATTCCGCGCGGACGGAGTCGCGGGCGACAGCCAGTTGTGTATAAATGAAGTAATTTTACAAATAATACTAAAATTATAAATGTCAATGTTTAGATTGATGGATAGATGTTTGTTTCAAGGTATCTCCAAATCCGCTAAACGGATCTCATTGAAATTTGGCACAGATATACCACATAGTCTGAAATAACGGAGTCGCGTGTTGACAACTTGTATAAAAAATAAATTATTTTACAAAATTTCCTTTTTCAGAAGAATATTTCTTTTCAATTTTTTTTTTGATTTTATAGTCAGTAGTACGGGAGTAAGTAAATACATAAGTAAGGAGTCCTTAAGTCGTACGTGCTTCGATACACAAGGATGGGTATTAAAAGTTTTATCCGTCACATTTTGCATCCGTCGCTTTTAAAATTAGAGCGTAAAACGTGCGTACATCCTTTAGAAAACAGATATGCATTTTAATGAGACGCAGTTAAAACTGCGCAAAAAATATCCGCAAAGTTAATAATTATTATTTTTGCTTTATGTAAATTTATAACATAACATGTAAACTCGTTTCTTATCTTAAAAATATATGTAACCTCGATAGGTATTAGAGTTGAAATTGCAAAAAAATATAGTACATTGTAAACGAAGTTATTGCAACTATGGTACGACAAAGGTAGACAGTATGTTTTTCTAAACAAAGAACATCGGTATCAAAAGTACTAGGCCATCATAAGGTAAGAGGAGGCTAAGATGAAGACTAACCGGTGATAAGCAGCGTGTTGTTGTTCTTAGTGTCATGGTCGACAGGAGTTGAGGCAAGACCAGTGATGGTGAGCCGAGCCACCGGCTGCCCCGCCGCAGCGCCCACCTTACCGCCCACGCCCGTCAGTTCCAACTCCATGTCCATTGACCTCTGTAGCACCTGGGGGATATATAGCGTTATAGCAAAACACGCAATGGAAAGATGATCACAGCTATCCAACTAGAAATGTTTAGTGAGAATGTAAAAAATCTAAATTACACTTCTATCATGTTAAATATTTGGTCATTTACTCCGATCTATGGCTTAGCGACAAAATGTGCAATAACGTACACCAAAAATCTCATACTAATTTCGACATAATTGACGATGACGATACGAAGGCGATTCTCACAAATATTCGTGCTAGGTCCTTTGATCGATTTGTTAGTTCAACTATGTCTTATTTTCTTCTTATGGAATCGTATCGAAACTCTTTCGGCTATAATTTAAAAAAGACGAGTTGTAACAGAACAGAAAATTGTCGTTTTTTGTTAACTTTAATTGGAGTAGATCTGTTGAGCGATGAGTGTTGATAGAATCACACGACATCAAAGTGATGGTAATTGCTCCTCGTTACGAGGTACGGTTGTAATAGTACCAGTGTTGGATTTGCTTCAATTAATCCTATCACGCAATACGACTAAATGGTTAACATGTAGATATGTGACTGAACTGTATAACACTTGTAGGTAATATGTTTTTGTTCGTGTATTTCTAAAGTGTAAGTGTAAACCCACGGTTAACTTTTAATGGTGTTATAGCTTACCTGATCCATCCTAATGACGCCTTCAGCTAAAGTCTTGTAGCCTAGTATTGTGCGGTTTTTGTATTTTTTGCGTCTCTGCAGCATTATTTGCAGTCTGAAAATGATAATGGTACTAATTTTACCGATTGATATTATAATTACTTTATCTTACTAATATTATAATTGCGACAGTTTGGATGGCTGAATGGATGGATGTTTGTTAGAAGATATTAACAGAAAGGCTGCATGAATCTGGGTGAAATAAATATTGGTAGATACATATGTAGAACTCTGTCTACTTAACAATCTTTTTTTAAATTTCGTTAAGACATTATTATTATACATATATTTCGAGGGCAAAACTATAGTTGGTATATAAAAGAACACATATTAGTAACATATTTGTATACGGGGTGTTACTTTTATGTACCGTAGCTGTGGCGGACGTCCTCGTAATAAATAGTGTAATAGCGGGCAGCTAACGATCAGCTTGCATTACTGTACCAAAGCGCTCTCATCTATTTGTAGAGATTAACTGCTGGTTTATGAGCGTGTCCGTCGGTATAGTCTACCGTGTCGCTGTTGCCCGTGAAATGACCATGACTCGTATATTTATGATTCTAAAAGGTTCCTTGGAAACAAACTCAGCATTTGAGACAAACTGATCATTAAACTGTACTTTGATTTAATTAGATTTATTTGATAAAACTTTCAAAGCGTACCACTGACGTCTGACTGTATCCAGCATATCGGAGAAAAATACAATACAAACACTTCACTATATAAAAAATCAGTGAAGCAGTAGGTATGTAGATACGAGACTAGAACATAGATCATAGACAGGAAGATAGGAACAGTTACAGTTTACTTGAATTAAGATTTGAAGCTACAGTAGTATGTTTTTACACCTCTTTGTTTCTAGTTTATGGTGGTTATTGTCTGTGTTTGCTTGTGTGTACTCTATGGTATTGCCTACCTGTTGCCATCGCGCTTGACGAAGTGCGGGTATTGCAGGGAGAAGCAGAGGTCAAGCTCGACGTCGAGCGGCGGTACAGCGATGTCGTTGGAGCGCAGCGTACGCTTGCTGCTGTGCATGCGTGCCGCAAGCGTCACCGCGCCAGCGCCTGCGCCGCTTGCCGCGCCCCCGCCCGCCTCGCCTAGCGCGCCGCACACTCGCAGCCGCGTCACACGTAACGTGCATAGCCTGCAACACAAGTACATTACCATCCAATCTTTTTTGTCACAGATCTGCACGTTGCTTTATAGTTCTCAACATAAGAGGGTTGATTGTATTAACCTTATGTCATGAGAACCCTAAGCTGTATATCGAAGTATGCACAAATAAATGAGAATCTTTATATGTATGTATTTCACGTAAACTATTAAAAAAAGTACGCAGGCACAGTGATACGACAGATTTGGCGAAGAAGTGGAAAACCCTAAATTATATTAATATTGATACATTTTCCCCCGATAAAATATTATCAGATATAACAAATTATTAAAAAGGGCACAGATGTAACAATTTAACAAATTGTAACGTATTTAATAACAAGTTGTTTTTGTAGTATAAGGCCTATGAAAATATTTCAGAATATTTAATATCCAATCTACATGACTAAATTAAAATCCTTCTCACGTCTACACGCGGCTACATGTTATTGATGGGTTAACATCACTCACTTTATTCGGCACTGGATTAAAATTGTCAAGGGAATTCGTACGCTGAATAAAATTCATAAACGATTATAAATTTTTGGTCATTATATTCTATATATTTATTTATATTATGGTCATTATATTCTGTCATAATATTCGTAGTCATCAACTATAGGCACAGTTTACAATATTCACTGTAAAAAACTAATAACTTTTAACTGACAAAATCAAATTTTTCAAGGAATCCGTTGGCGTACAAACATGTCGCTATCAATAATAAGACTGTCTTGACATATCAATATGATAGTGGACATGGCTCGTTGCGCTGGAAAATTGGCTATTTCATATCCGATATTGGATAGCTTTAACATATTAATGAGTATAGTACACCTTTATGAACATTAATTAAATTGGTTTACAAACCAACAAACATCTATGATTAATATCTATAGGTACCAAAAAATTATTATGGTAAATTATGTTGTTGAAATCAAAACTACAATCTTTGAATCTAATTACAAACTATGTTTTTATACAAGAGTTTGTATTTTGAAAATCAACGGTAAAAATGCGACGTATTGCAAGATTTTCGTATTTCCAATTTTGTAAATAATTCCAGCCCATTTGTTCTTTTTTTTTGTTGAAACAATTAAAGAGGATACGTTTTATTGCTATTTTAATTCGTCCGACAATTGAAATCGCCTACGACTCTGGCTTATAAAGATTAATGATTCTTGTTCTACAAATGTAAAATACTTCGGGTCTTTTTAATTAAATGAAAAAAAGAGGAATACTGTGACATAAAGTTGGCGCGAAAAACAACAGCCGTAATACTTGTATTGTTATCTTTTTTATATATGTTATTTTTGAATTATTTTATCCCTCTCATTATTTATTATACAAGTGTTTAACCACAGATAACGGATTTAAAATTAAATTTATATCTTAAAAATAAGGATCATTGTTTAAATTAAACCGTAACGTATTTAAAACAACTCCTAATAGAAAACCAAAGACTAGAATTGTTTACGACTAATAAAATCCAGTCTTTAAGTTGAGATAAATTTTAATAATCATCCTGACTGTCTTTCGGAGTGAAGAGAATTATAGGTAACGAATGTATCGGTTAGCGAGAGTAATTTTTCGCCGACATGGTGGTGATCTGATGATGGAGCTAGAAGGTGGCCATAGGGAGTTCACAATGAAACGACGCAGCTTCATCAAGTTTTAATAGTTTGTCTTTTTGTACATTTCTTTTAATTTACAAAAAAATAATAGTTTTTTAATCTTTTGATTGTTTTTATGAAGTAATTTCATAGTATTGAATAGCTTTAAAGACTCCATTTAAACTTTTCAGGAAATTTTGTCATAAGTAAAGCCTCAGTCTGAATTTTATGACCTGAATCGTATCCTATAGGGAGGCTCCTCTCCCGAAGGCTTCTGTTAGCGGGAAGAGGCTCAAGGGGGATTTAATAAAACAAGTTTCAGCGGAAAAAACCCGGCAACTTGCTCGTCTGTCGCGAATAATGAATGCTCGCAGGGAAGCCTTCGGAATAGTAAAGCTTCGAGTTAGGGTGACTACAAAACATATTCGTCGCGGATAAATATTTTTATGAGGAATTATGTGACTTTTTTAAGTGCTCTAGGAAAATTTGTTAATATCATAACAATAGCCTGTATTCTTATAGAATTCAAGGAACAAATTAATAATGAAGCTGAGTTAATGTAAAGTTGATTAATTTTATTTACTTATGTTTAAGAAACTTTCATTTGGTCACAATGTTTTATCTTGAGGACTATTTTTTAAAACCTCATAACAGATGGTCACCTTAGCCATTACTTACGAATTTCACCAAGACTCGCTGCAAAAAATGTGAAAGTTTTCCGTTCAGAATTTCGTTAGGAGCTTAACGAAAAGTAGCGAAAATATTTTTTTCGATACAAATTTTATAACATGCTGACACACTAAGTACCTTTAGAAGTGTAGATCCCTCCTTAAACAAGTCAACTTAGATCTTTAAAACTAATATTCTATCCTTGCGTCGCAAGTATCTCGGTACTCGCGCTCCGTATACAAAACGTTGAATCGTAGTCGCGAGTCGTCAACTTGATTAATACACTAATAGATTTTCTTAAAAATCACAGCGACTTTTTCGCGATGACAAACAGTTTGCGAGCGACTAGCTTTAGAGACGAAAGAACAGAATGTCGGCGACGCGTGCTTGTGTACGAAGCGCTAGGACAGTATTGCGTAAGGCGCTTAGAGACTGAAATCGCTGCGTTAGGAAGATTTATGTTGCTTTATAAACGAATTACTTATCTCTTTATTATAATTTTGTATTCTGAAAATCCATAAACACAAAAGCGATTAAGTAATAAGTTTTCAAAAGTTTAAAATTATGACCGATTGTGTGGTAATCACTAAATTATTATTATTATTACTATATTAGCTTATAATAAATTTTAAATAAAAAAATAAAACTTTGAATAAAACATCATCATCATCTGCTCATTAATAAAACATCTTGTACAAAAAAAATATCAAAATAAATCCGTGAATTCTAAGCACTACCATTTACTTATACCAGAATACATCTCTGGGGATTCTTGTGGAACCTTATTCGTAGAACTTGAGCCGACTTTAAATATATTCTGCAAGAAATCGAATTGAAGAAATATTATTCCCTCGGGAATCTCGTCTAAAGAGGAAAAGTTTTAATATTATTAGTATATACTTTCTAAGAATTTACGAATAAATTGAATTACGAATTATTCACTTAGTGAATTTTCATTAAAAATTATTTAAGAGTTAATATGTCTGTTTACAGCTTGAGTAATTAATTTAAAATAAAAATAAACTTTATTAATTTATACCGTTGTGGAAGAATGTTGCAAATTAAATTCCGAAACTCGTTAAATGTCCTCGAAACAGAAAACTAGGACAAGGGCCGGGAAAACCTTCAGTTAAACGTTCTAAATCTAAATGATAGCGGCACATAAAATTATGTAAGGCATATTTTATTAAGATGCGACATTTGAACAATTCTTATTAAAAAAAAACAATCGTTTCATTTAAAAAAAATATTTAAAATACATTTTTTTATTACTTCAAAAACATATTTTTTTTATTACGTGAGAAATTTTATTCGTTATGCAAACTCTTTTAATTGGAGGACGACAGACCTTTTTCGAATTCGGAACGATACGTCAGACGTCTCGAACGTTAACAGACAAAATGACAACCTGTCACTTGTAATTTAATTTTTTGAAGGAAGGTTAATAAGAGAGGTAAAAATATCAACTGGTTTTTATAAACTAAAATGATAAAAATATTCGGTGGAAGTACTATGAATATGTTAGCAGATTTATTTAAACCTACATTATACAGGTATGTTTTTATTTTCTACATTTAAGACTATCTCTGTAAGGTATGTAACATAAAATAAGCTAATGCCCGAGCTTTATCTTTTTAAACCAACATCAATTTAACTACCACCAAAATACCGGCCAACAGGCCTGTTATCTAATTATAAATGTGAAAATTTGGACGCCTGAATGGATGTTTGTTATCACGTAAATGCAGAACCTCTGAACGGATCAGGACGACATGTTGAATAGGGATTAATTACAGCCTGGAATAGCGCTTAGGCTAATTAATATTTTTATTAATTCTGCGCCGACGAAATTGCTGACAAAAGCTTCTTCTACTAATATTATAAATGGGAATGTTCACATGGTTGGATTTACATGGGTAGATGTTTCTTAGAAGGTATCTTCAGTATAACTGCATAGATCTCGATATTCTGTGCAGACAAAGTCGCGGAAAAAAACTAGTATATCATAGTTTTTTTATTATTAAGAGAGATTTCATATAAGTATAGAAATTCCGTACATCCAATTTCATTATCTGTTAATAACGAACAAAATCTCGTTTGCCTCAAGTTTCATAATAAAACTTCGAAACGAATTCAAACTTAAACTCGAACAATTTTCAACAGCGCTCGAAACCATTCCCTTATTTTCAAGTCCCTTTCTGTCGCTAATGGCTACGGAGCGGTCGATCGGAGCAAAATTTTCGGACAAAATGTACTTCAAGAAAAATACATTAGCTTAAGGTACAAAAGTGATGCAAAGCCATGCATTCCAAAGACTGGAAAGAAGATACCTCCTATACCTATTCATGGTGGTAAAGCTTATAAAGTGGGAGAAAAGAGACCATACTCTCCGTTCCATTTTCCAGGACAGGTAAAAGATTTTATCCTATCACTACCTAGTAATTTAAACACAGACGTAAATCTAATATATAAAATTCTCGTGTCACAGTTTTCATCACCGTACTCCTCCGAAACGACTTGACCGATTCTCATCAAATTTTGTGAGCATATTCAGTAGGTCTGAGAATCGGCCAACATCTATTTTTCATTTTTTTTTTAACTGCGCGCGGACGAAGTCGCGGGCGACAGCTAGTTATGTATGTATAATTTTCGTCATTTAAACTCTTATAAGAAATATATAAGCTGCATATTTCTTATCAGGAATTCTAACAGGAATATACTGTATGTAAAATTACTTTTAATTTTACTTATATTATAAATGCGTATCTTTAGATGGATGGATGGATGGATGTTTGTAGGTATCTCCAGAACGGCTGCATGGATCTCGATGAAATTTGGTATAGATGTAGAACACAGTCTGGAAGAACACATAGACTACTGATAAAGTTTTTTTTTAATTCCGTGCGTAAGAGTTGCGGGCGACAGCCTTACAACTGATTTGTTCATCATAAATAAAGTTAGCTAAATAACTTTTCTATTATGCGCTTAACAATCTCATAGTTAAACAATGTTGTTTATTCAGAAGATAAAAAATATAAATTTCCATAGCCGCGGGTTTGAATATCGTTCGCAAACCATGCGCAATTTCCACTTTAAGCTGTACAAATATTTTGCACAGATAAAAATTCTAAATGTGGAAATGTTTAAAACAGAAAAGCTTGCACTTTTTGGTTTTCTATGGTCGTTGGTAGCCTTTTAAAACTTCAACAAGTATCGTTTTATGTTAAACTAGCTTTTACCCGCGACTCCGTCCGCGCGGAATAAAAAATAGAAAACGGGGTAAAAATTATCCTATGTCCGTTTCCTGGTTCTAAGCTACCTGCCCACCAATTTTCTGTAAAATCGATTCAGCCGTTCTTGAGTTATAAATAGTGTAACTAACACGACTTTCTTTTATATATATAGATATATAGATAAAGTTTTAATGAGGGAAACATTTTTTAAACCGCTGTTCAAATTTAAAAACTTTATTTTTATTAAGATAATAACCACTAGAGGAATAAATATAAAAAGTGGTGCCAAGTTTTCTTAAATATGAAGAAAAAACATAACTTACTTTCTTTAGGTTAAAATGGAAAGTAGGTAGGTACCAGGATACCAGAACTTTAGATCACCCGATGCTTAATCTCAATTCGAAAGGAACATAGAAGAAAAAAAATAGTGAAAACATAATACAGTATTATTATTGTAATGAAATAGAAGCCACTGCGCACTGCATTGGTTTCTGTGGCTCAATTCGCAATCGGTGTCGTCTAGTCTGAGCCTGGATAAGTCACTGGTCGTTATACTATTAGTGTCCGATTTAAAAAATCCATTAGTGAATTTATAAAACCCTAGTACACAATAACGTATTACTTCGTTAACTTTATACTTCGCACACTACATTCCACTCAAGTTTGGGAATATGTGGACACTAAGACAATGTTAAAGTTATTATTAAAAATCTATGTACGCGTTAGAATAATAAAATATACACAAGATACAAATAAATTATCGTTATCCCTCTCTTATTTTTCTTTCCCGAAATGTCGACATTTTCTAACAAAAACGTCAATCCGTAGAGACATGTTTGTAAAGTCGTTGTAAGCCGCGACGTGGGGGGATCGAAGATCTCGTGAGATCCACGACACGAGTTATTGGACAGCTCTGATCCGTTTAGAAATATCCCACGAGCTTTAATACGATTGTATAAATGTAATGAAAAATATTTCTCACAATAATTCATTTTGAAACTAATATGAGCGGTGATACATTAAAAAATGTGATATTAACCAGCGATAACTGAATAAATTGTAAAATCTATTTTATATTTTTACGTGTAAAAGACCGTAAAATCTCGCATGTTTATTGTATTCCTGTGATTTCAATGATGTAACACTTGCATTAAAATAAACATATGACACTAGTTTTATACAAATATTTCGTCAGTGGCAACTCATCATATGTATGTGGTGTTGTAGTCAAAGGCGGAGTGGGTGGTGGCGCGGATGGACGACATCCTCAACTGGGGCCGTAGCCGCTCCATGTGGCCGCTCACCTTCGGCCTCGCTTGCTGCGCGCTCGAGATGATGCACTATGCAGCACCCAGGTAAATAAAAAAACGCCTATTCAATACATTCTTTGATAGTAAATAACGCTAGGATTGCCAGCTTTCAATAAAAATAGACCCGAACACTGTTTGCAATAAAAACGTACTCCGTAGCTCATATGCACCATGCAAGTCTAAATTCGGGTCAAATTTGAAAAGGTTACCGAGAAAAAGGATTCCTAAAAGTAACCCTAGATAATTGTATGGGTCAGTTACCTTTTATTGTTAACGCTATAGCGCTAACCTTTTTGTCACAAATACGAACGTTTACCTGCAAAGATACAAAACCAAAATAAAATCTCATTGCCCCGTTATTTCTAGATATTTTTATTGTAACTAACACGTGTCGGGAAACCACAAGACACGTTCCGATGGGTTTTTATAACGCTGACCGCATATTCGATAGGAATCAGTCAGTTGATGTATATTTTTTCCAAATTAGTGCCTAAGTGAAAATAGGTCAAACAACTGCGTTCTATAGTAAATATTCTAGCTATTTAGGTGATTAGAACAGTCATTACGAAGTAGGAATCTCATTTGCTACAAGTACTACGAAGCTATAATTCGAAGGATCCGTAGCACCTATAATTCACAGAATTCGTAGCTCATAAGGGTCTCTATCCAGGTACGACATGGACCGTTTCGGTATGGTGTTCCGGGGCACGCCACGGCAGACGGACGTCATCATCGTGGCGGGCACAGTCACCAACAAGATGGCGCCCGTGTTCCGCAAGACGTACGACATGATGCCGGACCCCAAGTGGGTCGTGTCTATGGGCAGCTGCGCCAACGGTGGCGGTTACTACCACTACACGTACTCGACAGTGCGAGGGGCCGACCGCATTGTACCGGTTTGTAAGACTATAGATAAAGGACAGTGCTTCCCGATGGGGGTGTACGTTGGTGTGACATAAAGTTGAGAGTTTCACAAGTTGGAGAAGAAATATAACAGCAGATTATGATTTTTATTAAACTGAAACATGTTGAATTGTATCCAGGTGGACATCTACGTGCCGGGCTGCCCGCCCTCAGCAGAGGCCCTGCTATACGCCATGCTGCAGCTACAGAAAAAGGTCAAGAGGATGCGCGTCGTGCAGGCCTGGTATCGACATTAGACTCCTAACAATTCACTTAATTTATTCAATTACATAATTTATATTATTTGCCATAAATTTTATTTAATGAACCATCGGTTTCTACTGTCGAAACTCAATAAATAAGTACTAGGAATTCTATTTATTCAAATTGAATGGAAGCTTTAGGCTCATAAATACGATCTCGCGAAGTCCGGGACACGAACGCATTACGCCCCGGCACGGGTACGCTCCCGGGGAATGTCCCACTTACCCCACACTTA
Organism: Papilio machaon; assembly: GCF_912999745.1. Lineage (NCBI taxonomy): Eukaryota > Metazoa > Arthropoda > Insecta > Lepidoptera > Papilionidae > Papilio > Papilio machaon. The sequence goes on from NC_060002.1 coordinate 6,450,930, forward strand.
GACAGAAGCTTTGTCTAAATAAGTAGGACGTTATAAATTAAGCGTTGTTTTATAGTGAATGTAGCACTTTATAAAATTGTAATTAAATTGTGTTTCAACGCCATGTGTAGTTAAAATTAATCTTGTCTGTGAAATACGAATATTATGTAACAGGAAAAAGTTTCGCTATTGAAATATATTGATTTACGAGCAAAATAAAACGCAAACGCGTACATAAAATACGAGTAAGAAGTAAAAGCGCCCGCAGTGGGTTCGTAGAGCGCTTACAATTTTTTAAAAATCGTTTCACCGTAACACGAACAATGCGACTACGGCGTAATCCCGGGGGACGAACCCGTAAAGTATAAGCCCTGCTTTCAATTGTGCCTCCGTTAGTATCATCGACGTTATACTTTTAATACAAGTATATCGCTAAAACTGAATGAATAGACTTTATTTTTAATAGCAATGCCTCCTTTACACAATCTTAGTAACAAAATGTGAGTGGACTGAAATTGCCGCTTCGCCAAAGATAGAGTATTCTAAACTAACTGTTACCTTACCTTCGGTAATCGGAGAGGCGATTGAACAAGAAGAAAAGGTGTTTGTTTGTTACCAAAAAGCTAGATGAAATTTGCAATACATTGACTAGGTTCTAGTTGCATGATGCCGAAATCACGGTTCAAAACTAGTATTTATAAAAATAACGAACACGGAAACATGTTAGGTGGAAGTAGTTTTGTGAAGTATACTCCCTTATTAACTCACGTGGGGTGTTAAAGCCCTTTTATCATCGATCGACAGGGCGTTAGCGAATTCCTTGCGGCGGCCATGCATTACTTTGTACATTAAACGCTTACACCACGCCGCCGGGCTCGAGTATGTGTTGATTAATTTCACATTGTTTACACGGTTATATTTTATTTAATGTGTAATAAATTTCAAGCGCGCGTTTAATTAATCATATATATGAATATTCTACAACATATTGAGAGAGGCGTGAGTGAACTGCAGCGTTACGATTACAAATTGCGAGACATGTTAAACGCACACGTTTCTTGCACTTGTATTGTTATTGTTGTTATTTAACAGCGGTGTGATAACTGTACGTACTGTTGGTAATTACAATTACACAATCGTGTAATTCCCATCATCTTTTGTTACCATTTTGCCTTTAAGCTGAGAGTACTCGTACCTAATTCATACTATGTCACCCGTGGATAATATAACTTCACAATAGTGTAAGAATTCTTCAAATCGGGTCAGTAGTTTCGTAGCCTATTCAATGCAAACAAACTTAAAACATAACACAAACAAGAACAACACAACTATATCTTACTAATATTATAAATGTGAATGTTTGAATGGATGGATGGATTTTTGTTTTGAATGTATCTCCGGGACAGCTCAACGGATCTTGATGAAATTTGGCACAGATGTAGAACATAGATAGCCGTTTTCCAATAATTTTACGTTAAAAGAACTATTTTTAAAGACCTTCATTATTATAAGTTTCAATGTCGAATAATTTTAATTGTTTTCTCTTTCATTGGAGTTGATCCAAAATATTTCTGGCAGGCAGGAACGACATTAAAGTTACTCTAAAAAAAAGTAAATTAATTTTTACTTTACTGTCGTCAAGAGACAAAAGTATAGTTAGCTTTACTTTTGATATTAATTTAAAATACAAAAATTATGTTCCAGGGAATATTTGTTCTTATTTTCGCTTATCGCAAAAATAACATTATCTAAAAGTCAAATAAGATATTGCAAAGTTTTCCATTGTGTTCTGTTACGTTTCAATGCATACAGAAAACATAATACACTAGCAGTCTTACAAACTCATGAATTTAAATGGAAAATATACAAGTTTTCGTATTATCTACACCTGAAATACTCTGGGGAGTTTGAGATATGTATAATGTACAAGCATCGTACAATGTACAGACTTGTTTCTACGTCTTTTTACTGATAGACTATTCTGACATGATAGATTACATAATAATAACGATTTATTTTTTTATTTCAATCTGGCTGTACAAGTCGTGGACTACTACGGAAAAAAAAAGAAAAAAAACCATAAGGTAATGCTTAATGTGAAATCTTGGATGGATGTTTGTTAGAAGGTATCTCCAGAACGTCTACATGGATCTCGATTAAATTTGGTATTTTTTTTTATAAGAGAAGGGGGCAAACGAGCAGCGGGAACACGAAGGTGTTCATCGACGCCCATGGACATCTGCAATACCAGAACACAGTATGGAAGAACACATAGGCTACTAATTAAGTTTTTTTATTAATTCCGCGCAGACGGAATTGCGGGCGACAGCTAGTGTGAAATAATTCATGTTATAATTAACGGCTGGAATCCGAGATAATCTCTTTGTGACCTTAAGGTCTCTGATTTCGACAATTGATCCCTTATCCTTAATAAGTCATCAAAGCAAGTTAACAATTCAAACGTTCGTGTGGTATTTCAAAAATATTTCTATTTCTCTACAGAACATGCTATTGCCAATATTGCAGATTCAGAGTTGAGAGAGAGTTTGATTGACGCATTCAGTTTGAACCGGCACTAACTAAGCTTTCGATTCTTGTTTCATTTTCAATTCCCTGCATTGAATTGCTCCAATTAGCGACGTAGATTCGAAACTTATTGAGTCATGGATTCGTTATTAAATTGTTTATTCAAACATCAAATTCAACTTCGATATACAAATGTAATAAGCATAGTTTAAAAAAGCTCTAAAGACTTCAGATTACGTTAACAAAAATTATCCAATTACACAAATCTCAACTACAATAGTTTTAGCTATAAATAACATAGCGATAAATAACTTTATTACGATAATAAACTTCAACAAGTGCAAGCTACAGGTTTGGTACTTGGTTTATTTAAAACGCAACAAGAATGGAACTTACTAATGAGAACAAAATTCCCGTACTAAATTAGGCTTTGTACACATTTTCAGCAAGCTAAAAGTATAATTCTTCTAAGCATTCATCTGCTACAAATGTGGTTCATATTGTTTGTTCATTATTTAGTCGTAAATATTATTACAGAAATCAGTGAAACAGATCCGTAAAATAACCATGAAGCGTCTCATCTTGAAATCAACTAACAGACCTAGACTTCGTCAGCGCAAAAAAAAAAGTAGCCTATAATATGCCCGCGTTCATAAGATCACTGTCGAAGTCCCGTCGAATTCAGGTCCAGCCGTTCTGGATTACTCGAAACAAACGCGGACAGACAGACAAAAAAATTTCATAATTGGTTTTTCTTTATCAGCAACGTAATAAAACATACATACCGACGTTCCAATTTTATTATTATGTATACATAGATTAAATAATAATATAGTTTTTGTGTGACGTTTGAGATTTCTAATTTCTCTCCCCTCTTTCGATATTTCAGACAGAGGGAATAAATACATTTTGTATAACTACGCAGGGCAACATTGGTGTTGGACTGACGGTAATTATATTTTTTAATTTCCGCGCTTGGAAAGCGAGTAATTAAAATTTCGTGCCGGAGAAATAAATTGCTTTCTGTGGAAATCGTTCTGTTGAATAATATGCGGTTTTCGCGACCCTTCATTTAATGAGGGCGCTAGGTTTACGAGCAATCGTTTGGTTAACGTATACATGTAATTGCCAATTTTCATCGTTGAGTTGTTAACAATGTAACTAAGAAATAAGGAGACTGCTATTTCACTAAGAGAACATTATGTGATCCGTTAACAATTACAGCGTAATTCAATATTGCATGATGCCTTTTACAATTAAAAATAAATATGAATTCATTGAATTTTTAACCTCCATCAAAACCCATGTGTTCAGGCGTAACAACGCGAAAGTTGTTAACGTACAGTTTTGTTCTAAAGACACTAGATGGCGCTGTACGATATAAATTCACGCAAGCGTTTGATTTAATTGTTTATACGTGCTTGCGGCTAATCCTAATTAAACGACTATTACACCCGACCTTTTTTGTATCATTTCGGGGCTTTTTTGGGTTCTTGTACATGGTCCTTACGATTGCCGGATATTGGCATCTTGGACGTTGGCAGTATACATGTACAGTTCCACGCACCTTGGGTGCTTATTGAACAAGTGGTCACGTCGATATTGCCACATAAAACATAGCTGGCACGGATTTGATTCGTGTGCGTTCTGAAGAAGACGTCAGTGAGTGTCACAGTCCGGGCAGCAGTTAGTGCGGAGAGACCGCGCTAACACCACCAAAGCAGTTCAACTCTAGCAGCGGGGGGAGCACCTCCTCATCCGCCTTTACCTGCGACGGTACATCAGTGAAGTGTCATAGTGTGAGTGTGTGTACGGTGTTACGAGGCAAACTGTAAGTACTTTATACATTTTAATTGAGAAGTGAACAATTTGAACCTTATTGCTTAGAAGAACTTTACTTAGTTTATTTAGATTAGAATAGTTAATGCATGCAAAAATATTACAAGTGTAGATTAGGACTTAGAATAATTTAAGAAAAAGTGTTCAGACGGGGAATCCATGCCCGATTTTATAGCGAATTGTTATGTCTTAAAGACTTAGAAAAATTTCACTGAATACCGGACTTAGATTATTTTACAGAATAAGGGACTTAGAAAATTTTTGTAATTTGGACTTAGTAAAATTTAATATCGAATCCCTTACACTTGTAGTATTTCGAATAATTAATAAACTTGTAAAACTTTTGCATTCAACTTTGGACTAGTGTTTTCTACTTACCTTGTATCTTATTAATTGATTTGATCGTTTTATTTTATTGTTTGTTTTTTATTTGTTGCGTGTTTAGTATCAGTGTCTTGTGTTAAAGTATCCTTCTTATTTATAATTTTAAATATGGATCGTTTGCTCAAGTATCAGGAGGATATTAAAAACAGAATAATTAAAAACAAAATAAATTTTGGCAAACAGTCAAAGGATAAGATAACATTGTCAAATGTCGAAACGCGTTTGGATAATTTGGAGGAGTGTTGGACATCGTTTAAGGAGGGTCATCAGAGGATGATTTTTGAATCGGAAGGCACAGAGTTTGAATCCTCTGATTATTATAAATCAGATCGCTTCGATGAAGTTGAGGAGATTTATATTGAATTTAAATCGAAATTAAAAGGAGCCTTGGTGAAATTGCGGGCGACTGCGCCGATAACGCAATCTTCAAATAGCGAATCCAAAGGTCCCTGTGTACGCCTACCGAAGATAGACATCCCAACGTTTTCTGGCAAGTATGTGGAGTGGACTAGTTTTAGAGACCTGTTTGTGTCTCTCGTTCACAATAACCCAAGTTTAGACGATGTAAAACGACTCCATTATCTTAAGAGCCATTTGCAAGGAGAAGCTGAGCAATTGTTACGACATATACCCATCACGGCCGATAATTATACTACCTGTTGGGCCCAATTGGAGAGTAGATATAACAATAAAAAGTTTTTGGCCAATTGTATTTTAAAAAGATTCATGAACCAAAGGAACATCACCGTGGAGTCTTCAAGTGCCGTTAAAGAATTACTTGACACAACGAACGAATGTTTACATGCACTTGAAAACTTAGGGGTTGACGTTGGTTCATGGGACATACTTATTATTTATATTGTCAGCCAAAAACTTGATCCAGAGTCACGGAAATTGTGGGAAAATTTAATTAACGATTGTTCAAATAAATTACCAGAACTGAGTCAATTTAAAACTTTCTTAGAAAATAGGTTTAGGGCATTAGAATGCCTAGGTTCAAATAATGTAAATAAGCAAGGTAACACTAAGCCAAAAAATGCTACGGCATTACATGTAACCACCACTCATAATATCAGTTGTGTTTTTTGTACTGATAAAGGACACAAGTTATGTAATTGTAAAAAGTTTGCCCAGGAAGATGTAGAAAATCGACGTAAGTTTGTCCAAACCAGTAGGCTGTGTTTTAATTGTTTGAGCGCAGGCCACTCCATGTATACCTGCCGGCAATCTACAAGGTGTCATCTTTGTCGAAGAAGACATCATACGCTTCTTCACCCTAAAAGTACCCCGAAAACTGATGATAGTAATCCAGGTCAGTCCATTAGTAGCGATGTTGTTGCGTCAGAAGCAGCTTCATCTTCAGCGGGTGAGTCCACACGAGCTATGACGTGTTTCGCCAAGGCTAGTACACACGTACTCTTGGCCACGGCCTTGATTGATGTAGAGGCGAGAACTGGATCTTTGATTTGTTTAAGATCCCTGTTAGACCAGGGGTCTCAGGCTTCGTTCATTACGGAGTCCGCGGTCCAGTTATTGGGATTAAAAAGACATCCCATCAAAACTGTAATCTCAGGTCTGGGCGGTGACCCCCAAGCGTCATTGGCCTGTAAGTTCATGGTTACCATGAAAATTCAGTCCCGTCACGACCCCAGTTTTGTCATCTCTGTCAAGGCGTATGTTATGAACAAGGTGACGTCTCTCTTGCCTGATAGGAAGATTGTCGTCCCGATGTTGCCTTCATTATCTTGTGAAGTTTTAGCTGACCCTTCGTTTGGCACACCCAACAAAATCGATGTTCTATTAGGTGCCGAAGTCTACAGCCAAATTCTGTTGCAAGGGTTGATTAGGGGTCCGCCGGGCTACCCTCTTGCACAGAATACTAGATTTGGTTGGATCCTTTCTGGTGAAGTTGAAGAAGGAGGCAGCCAATCGGAAACATGTCACAACGTTATTGTTAGCTTGCACTCAGCTCATTCAAACGAGAGTGAGCTCTTACGGAAGTTCTGGGAGTTGGAGTCCGACCATTATGATGTTGAGAAAACATATCTGACGGAAGAAGAGCAGTTGTGTGAAAGATTGTTCACGGAAACGACGCGTAGAGACGAATCTGGTCGTTACGTGGTTAGGTTGCCCTTTCGCACACCGGATCCAAAATGCAAATATGGTAACTCGAAACAAATTGCCCAGAAAAGGTTTCTTATTTTAGAAAAGCGGTTTTTACGAGACCCTGAGATGAAGAAAGAATATGTCAAGGTCATCAATGAATACTTGGACCTTGGCCACATGGAGAAGGTCGATGATAAAGAAACGAATGATGCGGTGTATTTACCACATCACGCAGTAGTGCGAAATGACAAGCTTACCACCAAGGTGAGAGTTGTTTTCGATGCGTCGTGTCCGGGAACAAATGGAGCGTCGTTGAATCAGGATCTTTTGGTCGGTCCAGCTCTCCAACCAGAGTTGCGTCACATCCTGATGAATTGGCGTCAGTTTCCAATATGCCTCGTTGCAGACATCGTTAAGATGTACAGACAAGTCAAGGTGTCTGAGACGGATGTTGATTTTCAACGAATCATATGGCGCGAAAATCCAGAAGACGAGTTGCAGCATTTCCGTCTACTCCGTGTGACCTTCGGCACATCATCGGCACCATACTTAGCAGTGAAATCTTTGCAGCAGATTGCACACGATGAGGGAACTGATTTTCCTCTAGCATCGAATCGTGTATTGAAGGACTTCTATGTCGACGATTTAATGACAGGATGCCAGAACGTTGGAGAAGGTATTCAAATCTATCACGAAATGAAGGAGTTACTTGGTCGTGGAGGCTTCGAGCTTCAGCGATGGTCCACCAATAGTTCCGAATTGTCAGATCACATACAGGAAGACCACAGACAAGCAACCGGAGAACACCTGGAACTTAAAACAGACGCCGTTAGCAAAATTTTAGGACTTACCTGGAATAGGAGGTCCGACGAATTCGAATACACCGTGAATCTTCCTCCTTTAGAAACACCTGTAACTAAACGCAGAGTTATTTCGGATATCGCGAAATTGTTTGACCCACTCGGATGGATAGCTCCAGCCATAATAACGGCCAAGGTATTGATACAAAAACTATGGTTGTCGGGCATCGAGTGGGATCAGGAACTACCCTCATCATTGTTGAAGGACTGGCTTGAGTATAGAGAAGAATTGAAGCAACTTACCCACTTCCGTCTCCCTCGTTGGATTCATGCAGCCAGTGATGACTGCGTGGTAGAGCTGCATGGCTTCGCCGATGCATCAAATGTTGCGTATGCCGCCGTAGTGTATACTCGCATTATCGATAGAGACGGGTCCATTCATGTCAACCTTATCACATCTAAGACTAAAGTGGCACCCGTCAAGCAGGTGTCAATTCCGAGACTCGAGCTTTGCGGAGCAGTATTGCTCGCCAAGCTGTTAAAGGAAGTATCCACAGTTCTCGGAATATCCAAGCAAAACATCCATGCTTGGACTGACTCCTCGGTAGTATTGGCTTGGCTCAGGAGCCACCCTAGTCGTTGGAAAACTTTCATAGCAAATAGAGTGTCGGAAGTGCTTACCGTCTTGGATGGAAGTCAGTGGTCTCACGTATCCACGAAGCAGAATCCTGCCGACTGCGCGTCCAGAGGCGTAAAACCATCGGAATGCGCCAATAATCAGATATGGAAGCAGGGTCCGACATTCCTGAAAAGGAAAAACATCGAATATAAAAAAGAGATTATGGACACTACAGTCGAAGAGAGAAAGTTAAAATGTCACACCGCTACAAGCACCACAGCAGAGAGTAGCATACTTACCAAGTATTCGTCGTTAATGCGACTTACCAGAGTCGTAGCTTACTGTAGAAGGTTTTTGTCTCCAAAATCAACGGGTACTTTGAAAGCAGAGGAACTGGGACAAGCTTTGAAAACCTGCATTAAAATGTGTCAACGGCATTATTTCCAGGAAGAGATGGATAATCTAAAGAAGCATGGCAAGGTGAACAAAAAAAGTAGACTTACCTCGTTGAATCCGTTTCTTGATTCCGAAGACATCTTGAGAGTCGGTGGTCGTTTGCAGATGGCGGCACTGGAAAATGACATGAAGCATCCCATATTGATTCCTCATGGCTCGCATTTAACAAGTTTATTAATAGACGATGCACATCGGAAAACGTTGCATGGTGGCCCACAATTGATGGCCAACTATCTCAGATCCAAATATTGGATCATCAATGCAAAAGGTCTTATTCGACAGCACGTCTGGAAGTGCGTAGTTTGTGTTCGTCATTCCGCAAAGTGTAGACAGCAAATGATGGGCCAATTACCAGAGGCGAGAGTTACCCCTAGTCGTCCTTTTCTACGTAGTGGAGTGGACTATGCTGGTCCCATTAATATTCGTCCTACCAAGGGTCGTGGATATCACTCCACAAAGGGCTATATATGCTTGTTTGTCTGCATGGCTACAAAGGCCGTCCACCTTGAAGTCGTTAGCGACATGACTACTCAAGGCTTTTTAGCAGCATTTAAACGCTTTGTAGCCAGGCGAGGACATGTCGCAGAGATCTGGAGCGACAACGGTACCACTTTCGTTGGTAGCGCGAAGGAGTTGAAGATTTTGTTCAACGCAGAAAGGTCTGCCATGGCACGTGAAATCGCCGAGTGGTGTGCCACAAATAGTACAGAGTGGCACTTCATCCCTCCACATTCTCCGAATTTTGGAGGATTGTGGGAGGCAGGAGTGAAGTCCACCAAACACCATCTCCGTAGAATAATGGGCAACAGTACATTAACGTTTGAAGAAATCACCACATTACTGGCGCAGATCGAAGCCTGTTTAAATTCAAGACCTATGTCACAGCTACCAACATACCCGGACGATCCATTTCCTTTGACCCCTGGTCATTTTTTGGTAGGGGGACCACTAGTGGTTGTCCCTGATAGAGATTATAAGGACTTCAATATCACCTCACTTAAAAGGTGGCAACTTACGCAGCGCATGCTGCAAGAATTTTGGGGCAAATGGTCTGACGAATATCTCGCTCAGTTGCAGCATCGCTATAAATGGAAGGACCAGGTCGCGGAACCTAAAATAGGCGATGTTGTACTTCTTCGTGAAGTTGATCTCCCACCGGCCAAGTGGCTTTTTGGCGTCATTACTGAAAAGCATACTGGTTTGGACAACCTTACGAGGGTTGTCAGTGTGCGATGCAAGGGCAGCATAATAAAGCGACCATTGTCCAAGTTAGTTGTGTTACCTGTCTCTTAGATATTAGAATTTAATTAAGTGTATATACAGTCCACTAGCATAATTGCTATCATTGTAAAATAGTTGTAAGTAATTTTATATGTGTTTCTTACTTTTTGTTTAATTTTGATTCGCGTTACATTATGTAATAACGCCATATAGTTGTCTTACCATATCATTTTTGTCATTTAGTGATTAGTTAAACTTTCTGTAATTTCTTGTTTATCCTAGCATGGTGGGCGGACAGTTGCTGTTGATGGTTTGATTATTGTGCTCTCAGTCAAGGAGCTTGTGCAACTGCCGCCAAGTTTGTAATATTACTCAAATTTGTATTTGTTTGTGATGGACATTCTGTCCATGGTGGGCGGTATGTTCAGGCGTAACAACGCGAAAGTTGTTAACGTACAGTTTTGTTCTAAAGACACTAGATGGCGCTGTACGATATAAATTCACGCAAGCGTTTGATTTAATTGTTTATACGTGCTTGCGGCTAATCCTAATTAAACGACTATTACACCCGACCTTTTTTGTATCATTTCGGGGCTTTTTTGGGTTCTTGTACACATGCTAAATTCTAAAGTTCAATATTTAAAACATTACGATGTATTTTGTTTCACAAATGAGCTTTGTAAGTAAACGGAAGTAATTTGAAAGGTCACTATCATATTCGAACAGTACTGAATAATGGTTATTTATAAATACTGGTCGAGACAGGCGGGAGGTCATGGCCCTGATCGCGTGGGTGACACGATGCGTCTACGGTCCTAAGGTCAATTCGTTAACAGAGGCGCCTAAACATTATTTAACACGTTCAATGCCACTGACTCGTGAGCATTACAAATCGTTGTGACATGAAACGTGTTAACTTTCAGAAATGACAAAAAACAATAAGACGCCCAAACCCTAAATAATAGCATAATATATAGTCACTAATATTTTATTAGCTATGAATAAACCATGACCATAGACATTATTGGAAATCGGTCTGAAAAACAAATCAATTGAAGACAAAGTAGAAATAGAAAAAAATCAATTAAATGAAAATAAAACCTTAACTTGTTGCAATAAGGTTTATATTTTCACAGCTATATGTTGGAGTGCAATTCCATTAGCAAATAATGGAGGAGTGGGATTAACGATCACGACTGAGACTGTTGCTACATGATTTATGACTTGTATATATATATACGAATTCCATGGAACTCTACGGCATACAAGATTTAGAAAAAAATACTTTCATTAAATCAGATTTATTATAATTATTATTAATCGCCAAAGAAAATGTGACTAAAGTAAAATTATGACAAATTATCTGTCGCCCGCGACTCCGTCTTTGCTGAATAAAACAATACTTGGTTAGTAGCCTATGTGTTCTTCCAGATTATGACATCTATATTAAATTTCACCGAGATCAATGCAGCCGTTCTGGAGATACCTTTTAATAAACATCCATCCATAAATCCAAACATTCTATGTAATTTATAATATTAGTATTATATAGCAAGATAAGATTAGTAAGAACTAAGATAAAACCAGATTAGGCCTAAAGACAATCAACAGAACATCTAGATTTCTTAATGAAGCAATTTGCAGCTTCTTATTCATAAAACAATCTTACTAATATTATAAATGCAAATGTTTAGATGGATTGTTGGATGGATGTTTGTTAGAAGGTATCTCCGGAACATCACGATCTTGATGAAATTTGGTACAGATGTAGAACATAGTCTGGTAGAACATATAGGCTACTTATGTTTTTTTAATGCCGCGCGGACGAAGTCGCTGTCGACAGCTAGTCAAGTTATAAACATGAATTTCATTTGTAATACAATGCACATAGCAACTGCTAGAATAACCAAAGGAAAATATATGAAAAATATCCGTAATACATTGCGGTCCATGGTGGCAGGTCTGTAATTTATCACTCAACGCAATGAGAAAACATTTTTTTCCATTTCCATCAAGTACAAAAGTTGTTATGACTGGTGGAGTGCGAGTGCACGATTCCAGATGGATTGCTCTGTTAGGGTACGTTTCCATTGGACATAAGCATAACGTATACGGCACTTCAATGAATCCACTGAATAGGTAATTTAAAATCTACCCAGTCATTGTTTAATGTCTGAACAAAGTTTTAAGACTTTGACTTAAATAAAATAATCTGTCGCCCGCAACTCTGTCTGTGCGGAACTGAAAAAAACGCACTAAAGATATGTCTTCTTCTACACTATGATCTACATTTGTACCAAACCTCAAGATTCGTTGAGCCGTTCCGGAGATACCTTGTAACAAACATCCATCCATCCATCCATCTAAACTTTCTCATTCATCATTATATGGATTTCTAGTTTTATCTCTGGAAAAAATAGGAAGTTTTGAAACACACTACTTAGTCTATTGGAGTATGGACCAGTTGCGAGTCAACTTTAAAGAGTTATGTCTGGGTTACAAGCGCACTCGAGACATAAAAGAATCCGCTAAAAATACTACTAACATCTTCAAATTTGTGTAAAAAGTTTTTTATCGTACGACTCAATAAATATCCCTCTTATTCGATATTGATCTTAAGAAATGTTCCATAACGAATGGTTGTTGAGTCCTACTTACGTATGCAAACAGCTTCCAACAACTTATTGACTTTGAAAAAATATTCAGAGACGCAAACGTTCAATTTATTATCGATGATGGCGTCGACATTTTGATAACTGCCTTATTATATTTTAACCCACTTCAAAGATGGGAATCTTACTAATATTATAAATGTTTGAATGGATGGATGTTTGTTAGAAGGTATCCCAAAACGACTGTTTTGGTTTCGCTGAAATTTGGCATAGATGTAGAACATCGTTGGAAGAACACATAATTTTTTTTTTTAATTCCGCGCGGACGTTGGCGACAGATGCTTAGATCATATAGTAAGTAGTAACTACTAACCTACCGTGGGCATTTACAACATTTTCGAAAGATCCACGATATAAAGACTGCTTATCTTACCTGAAAATAAAAAATAAAAATTTAAAACAAACATTAAAAATGTTTTAATTAAATTATAAATTTGTCTTTTTTATCTCATTTAATATATATTGAAAAGTAGACTCTATTAAAATTATTTAATTTTAAGACGGACAGCGATTAAAATAAATAGCCGAATTAAGCCTCTCACGAACTCTTGAAGCACATTGAAAAGGTTCTTCATTCCATCGCCAGGAGCTCACAATAGGATTGTTTGCTAAACAAAGGAAAACTAATTTCCGTTCCCGTTCGGTTTATTCACGACACCCTCCAAACAACAATGTTTGGAGAAACGGCTAACATTTTGATATTGTCAACATCAATTGAAAACATCTGTATTTTGAAGCAAATTTAACTTTTAAGTGTCTACGAAATTATGCGGACATTCAGGACATCACGTCCAAAGCAATCTTCCACAAAAACGTACCTGATCATGGAACCAATTTATTTAAAGACAGATTTTTTTATATGATTGAAAATTAACATAATCCCAATAACAACAAACCACATTTTATTAGTGGAACATTCGGTTTATTTCAAATTCATTCCGTACAAACAAATGTAAGGTGAAAGTGTCTTACATAACATATTTACGTCGATTGCACGCAATACCATTAGGGTAAAATAAGTTACTTTATATGATTAATAGTTATTCATTATCTAGGTAAAAAAATAGTTTACTAATAAATGTCACTTATAGTTTAAACAACTCTAATAATTATTTTATGTCAAACCATGTTCTATTAAATTGTGTATTGAAACATATCAAGTATATATTTCGCGTTATTGCGCAGAATCGATAACCATCAAACAGTTCCAGATGGATATAATAAAAAACCCTTCCGTTTTACAATCAGATTTTACGGCATCGTTACGCAGCTTGGCTTCCAGATCGCAAGAGCTTTATATTTCCTGTATTTATGTTTATAGTATTTCTACATATTCACCATATGCTATATATAGCTGTCGCCCGAAACTCTGTCCGCGCGGAATTAATAAAACTCAATAAGTAGCCTATTTGTTCTTCCAGGCTATGTTCTACATCTGAGCCAAATTTCATTAGGATCCGTTGAGCCGTTCCGGAGATATCTTCAATCAAACATTCATCCATCAATCTAAACATTCGCATTTATAATATTAGTAAGAAGTAAGATATGCTATGTTTGTTCAATATTCTTTTAATGCACTGAGAATAAAGTATATCGAAGAAATAGCAGAGCATCTGGTCTGTTTTTGATATCGAATAAAAGTATTATTTTAATTTTAACAGCCATAAAATTCTTACGATATCGATTCACTTACCGTCGGTTTCTGAGATCAAGATCAATGTATAAAACATGGACAACAAGAGATAACAATGTGTTATAAGCGGAGATTTTGGTCTCAGTCTCATGGATATTGATGCAAAACGTCTTGGAAATTTTTTCAACGCATAGGAATTCCCGGTCATACCCTACAGAAGCCTTAGTAAATATCAACTGTTCTAGATAAAAGAAATCAGCTCAAATCTTTTTCAATAATGGAAATACAGGAACAATCGTCGCAAATAACAGCAAGTTAGATGATGTGGCTTAGCTAGCAATAATTTGTGCAACCGCTAAATATGACCAGCAAGAAGTTGGAACACGATTGCGGGAACCGATATAATGCGGTTGTTGGTGTACCGAACATAATTACCATTAAAAATGCAAAAGATTTTATTTCGTTACTTTTCAAGCTGATATTTCCCTTTTAACTATAAACTTTTTACTAATACTATAAATGCGATTGTTTAGATGAATGGATGTTTGCTTGCAGGAACGGCGCAACGGATCTTGATGAAATTTGGCACAGATATAGACCATAGTCTGGAAGAACACATAGGCTACTTATTACGTTTTTTTTTTAATTACACGCGGACGGAGTCGTGGTCGAATCCTAGTAAAACAATAAAGTCGAAAATAGTTAGGACTTATCACACAGTACGTTGTCATAAAATATTAATACAGTGAAAAGACAGCAGTGATAGTTCTAGGAACAACAATATTTGGTGCAATGGACCGGGTCGACCGGTGAAATTCCAAGACCACAAAGAAGACGTGGAAGCTATTCCGCGTTACGTCCGATAAGTGAGGGTACCGGAGGCCTAATTTTCTCGAAACCTCGCGGATTTTAAAGGCAAAGTACTGTAACTACATAAGATGCGATGAAAACACTGTTAGAATTTTACGTTAGACTTACAAAAGCGTGTTTTGTAAAACCATCACAAAACTTTTAATTACATAAACTAAAAACTATTCCTACCACTAAGTACACAAGAGCGGGAGATGTAAGCGGGTGCCTGGCGGGTTGCCAAGTGACGTCATGACTATAGTTTCACATTACAGTGCCGAATTACCAAGCTCCATTAGTACAAACACTACAGGGAATCCCATTATCTTAAATTGTTCTGTACATTGATGGATATAGATTTAGATGTATGTATACCATAAGAATTTATTACCCTATACAAATAAAAATATAATGGGTGTGAAAACCGACATTAAAGTATTTCAATAATAAAAAGTTTGTAAACATCGTTAAATGGTCTCCCGTATCTTAAATTCTACTTAAAAAGACTAGCTTAGGAAGCAATTAAAGTCTCTAAGTACGCCAATGCATACACATATGGTAACTTACACGAAATTTAAAAGCGCTTCAACAAAATTAAACACAAGCTTCATTTTTTCCACAAATAAAATGGTATATAAGTGTAGAAATGCCCTTTCTTATCTGTTTCATTATAATCGTAGCATCAAGAGCCACGATCAGTGAATCAGTTCACTTGTCAGACTCAATCACGGTTCGTCCCGTAACACATCTATCAACTGACGTTTAGCTGAATATTTGTGTAATGAGTCAATTTGCCACGTTATATTTACCACATTATTATACTAAACTGGGTACAAATGTTAAATAAACCTATACAAAATAAAGGAATGTCTTCAGGCTAAATAAATACAGACATCACAGATTTTATTGTTACACCAATTGCATTTATGCGTTCAACGTTCCTAAATTCTACATATGTATAACCGTTATTCACTGCATCGGAGAACAACAGGCGGGTCATTTGGAACTGTCTCCGATAACCTAAATAATTGTATGGGCGGAATGTGAGATATCTCTCCGCAAACAATACTCAACGCATCACAAGTGACCATACGATAAGTTTATTTATGGCTACACTAGCTTTCGCCCGCTACTCATCCCGCGCGGTATTAGAAAAAAGTGTAATAAGTAGCCTATGTGTTTTTCCAGGCTATGTTCTACATCTGTGCCAAATTTCATGAAGACACGTTGAGCCGCTCCGGAGATACCTTCAAACAAACATCCATCTAAACATTCGCATTTATAATATTAGTAAGATAATGTACTCATAAGTACTGTTATCACAGATTAAAATCTCTATTTTGGGTCCAAAATTGGATACTCTTTACATTACACATTCGTTTTCGTCTTCGTCAGTTCATATACGTCGTAATCTACTCTATGTTAGGGATGTCTAGGCCATAATCAACCACGCTGGCTCATTACGGTTAGGTTAACTTCGCCGTAAGAATCTTACACATTAAATATTAAATTCTTCCCCTTTATAATAATAATATCTATTATAATTTATCCTTGTAATTAATAATGAAAACAAACAGAATTATATGATAACGACTTCAATAATTATTAAAACAAATGCAAAGCAGACTTCAGTCAACACATGTGGCATTAATAATAAATCTAAACAAGAGCGAACACATTAAATATCAAAACACGACCAACATGTGTTTGGAATACAACAAATATAAAGAACTCAGACAGATTTTGCTATTTTCGTACATCCATTATCATAGCAATCTTAATAAACACAGAAGTAAAAGTTAACTGTTTGACTTATTTGTGATTAACTGTTGGTTTCTGAGACCAAAATCTTTCTATAAAACATGTCGTTATCCTTTTCATTTCTATTAATTAGTGAAGGAACCAATGTTTATTCTATGAATAAAAAACTTAAGTCTTCACAAGAAGTACATTTTATTTCTATGAATTTTTGTTATATATTGTCACGTCGTTGCCATGGTGAAGTAGCGCTCATTCGTCGTTAACATACTTACTATAGCAAAAAGTGTCGTGATACCTTTTCGTAAGAATGTTTTCCGTCTAGCCCCCTTTCACAACGCACGATAAGGAACTTCGTTCCAATATGTTTTAAATTTGATGGATTTCGGTATCAGAAACCCACGGTTAATGCTCCAACTGAATAATCTGTCTTAAAATGTGTTATCACATTTGATAACACAGATTTTTGAGTATGAAACATTTAATTACCAAGAAGAGTGCAACACTGCCAAAAAGTATACAGTCTGTGTCCATGTTATCATGATTCTAGTACAACTTGTCTGTAAAAGACAGGCAGTATTATCATCAGGTTTTATCGTTTCTGAAACATTCAGGTCATTGGCCGCACAGCTGTAAACATATGGATATGTAAACATGACGAGATGAGGACTATATGTGTTACCGCTTTTAGAATTAATTGCGTTGAAAATCGGAGAGACGGAGCCGCAGCAGACACGATACGTTACTGCTGTAAATATTTACATCTATCCACGCTTAGTACAGCTTAGTTGATTGACATGTATTAAAGTGAGTTTTCACTGCCGTAACACATGTATAAAATCATATTCCCAACTCAGTTGAGCAGAAGAAACGGATAAACAAACCTTATTTTCGAATACCTTATGTTATTTTTCTTCAAAGGAAATAAAAAAAAGGTAAAGCCTCTATTCGAAGATCTTACAAACTTAAAAAAAAAGTTAACGGATCGATGATAGGAGAAAAGACATGTTATTTATGCATAACTCAAATTTGGTGGTCCCGCGTCAACAAAGTTTGTCGTTACATTCCACGTGTTGGTCCTAATTTAACAAACAGTTTTTATAGATTTCTATTCATTGCCAAGGCTGGCAGTTGTCACGACTCTTTAATTCTTGGCATTATTATGTTGCCAACGGTCAATGTATGACATGACAACATTACATTATTTACTGCCATGTTAAAAAATGTATTTTCATTTTTTCAACAATCTTTTCCCCCAATTACTACGCTGCTAGAAATTATTGGAGTGGTCACTTCGCTGCACAACTGAATAAAGCGCAAGCTTACGATACTGTCTCTAACGAACCTGTTTGTGCAACAAACCTCTTACAAAATAATATTAGTATTTGTAACTTTCAATATGTCACGTTCTTTAATTTTGTTATCATTTAGATAGCAAAATTAAGAATATGACTTTGTATACAACAGCTGCTAACTCCACTAATAGATTTGTTTACTATTGTCAATACGGGTAACAAATTAGTTGCACATCTATTTGTGACGGTTGGCAAACTAGTGCATACCTGAGATAGAATGCAAATGAACAGGTACGCGGCGGTGTTGACGGAATTAGATGTCGGTGTGTCACGTGCGACACACGAGAGCTAATAAAGAAATCGACTCGCGTGAACAGCACGTGCATCTAAACAAATCAACAAGCCACTAACGACGTCACAATACGATGCTGTTGTAATGGAGAAGGTGTTAGACATACTAAAAGTACATGTTGTAGAAAAAGAAGGTCTAGTTGAAAAGTAAAGCCTCTTTTTCCGACTAAAATTAGATATAGTTACATTAAAATTTACTTATGGTTTTACGACCTTCAATCACAAAAGAAACTTTTAAGTCAAACAATAATAAACCAATATTTATATATATTTACTCGAATATGTTCGAAGGTCTCATGAGAACATCCAATTCTTCATTTGTGGTAAGTAAATATGAGTCACTTAATATATGTACATTGTGTATTGTTTATATATCGACAGCCTCATATACCTTATTAATTCTATGAGTTTACTGCGTAGAATACCAAAAGTATAAACTACGCACAACTCTGCATGTCGCCAAGGACTCATGGTACATTCCTAAGTCGTTCAGTTTGATAATAATAAGGGAAAATGTAACAAGATAGGTTACTCAGTAAAAGTCCATTTTGTAAGAATGTTAATGCACCAACAAACGCATCTTTCAATGGTAACTTTTAAGAAATAGATATATAAATTTGTTTACTTGTGTACATTTGATTGACACAGTATTTATGGGACCTATATTATCAGCTTCACTTTTGTTTATCGACCCATGTTACTGGCATTTTCAAGCAGAATGTGTGGTTCTAAGTTCTAAGCTTTCTTAAACATCAAGCGATAAATTCTTCATGATAAAGTATTCCACATAATTTACCATACATTAATACAATTCCGTCATAGCTTTATATACTTTATAGACAAACGAGTATGTTTTTTTATCCGCATTCTGCAGACAAAGCTGTATATTTAAGGGCATCGAGTCTCGGGAATGCGTTATCAATACCCCTACCAAGGTCGCGTGCGGCGCGCGCGTGACTACGCTTCATAATTATCCGGACGATTCGATCGACAACTTACATAAATAGGGTTTCACCACGGACCCGGACGAGGCGTGACTATTGTAAGTTACATCGTCATTCCGCCCTCAGTTTTTCATTATGTACAATGATTAATGATACGATTCGATCTTTTTAAATTCAATGAATGAATTGTTGGCTAACTGATAAATGATACCAACGATTATTCCAGCAGTTAATTTTTAATAACAATTTATTACGAGGTGAAAATAATGAGAATATTTCCCCTTCCTATGCGTTCCCTCTTCCGTCAAATCCACTGCCCCTTACCATCCTTTCCGTATAAAAAAAGGATAGGAAGGGAAAGAGGACTTATATTAGGACTCCGGCACGCACATTCAACAGACGATTCGCGAAATTCCTCCCATTTCACGTCTGTCTTCTATGTGGTCGTGGTAAATGTGAAAATAAATTTTAAAAATTAAAATGAATACATCAGAAATACCTCTATCCTACTATAATATTCATTCTGGTTGGAGACATTTATTAAATGTATATAGATATCAATTACATTTAATAAGTAAATGTAAGTTTCTAACTTAAGAATGACCTCGGTGACAAAAGGTTCGGCGAAATCGTGGGGACGTGACAAACGTGACCTTTGTAGTGCAAATCGTGGTCAAAGATATTCTTTACAAGTCCAAATCAAACAATACAATACAATTTCAATTTTTCGATACAACTCGCTCACCTTTCAATTGATACATTCAGAGCAGAAACTTTCAGAGCGAAATTTTATTAACATGACATTCATCCGACGAACTGCGGACAACCGACTCAACAACCAGTAAGTAACCTAAGTAGAATAAGGCTTTTAATAGTTGTCGACTAAACTTAATAAAAACAAGCATACAATAGTTGATGGGATTACAATCAAAAAAGTATTAACAAAAAATATCACACAAACATCATTGCGCATAGTAAATTCAACATAATTCAAGAGCTATTAGAGACTACAAAGGTTAAGGATAAGGCAGCAATTCTCATTGGACTTAAACTGAAATTACATGAAGGTTAAAGCATGCATAATCGTAACGTTTTTATGACACGCCATGCTGCAGTACAACTCACTAACTGAATTTGAAATCTGTGACATTTAAATGACTAGATGTCATCAGTATCTCTGCGTTAAATTAAAGAAAAATGAAATCAGAAAGCACTAATCCAGATTGTTATCTAAGCAAACGTTTGCATTTAAAATATTTAGTACCGTTACAAAGGACTCATTTCTAATTACAAGTGAGACAATAGATAACAAATTGTGGAATTTAGGTTTGAATGTTTCTTACACCGACAATTACCAAACGTATCAGCTTCAAATGTAACATATTTACATCGTCTATTCCCGAACACAAACATTGAACGGCACGCGAGGAAAATGGTCGAACAAAAACAATTTAAACGAAACAAAAATAAACAAAGCTCACTAAAAGCCAAGAACGTGAGGATTCTACGATGATATTTGATTGTATGAGTCAGAACCTTTAAATATAAAGAGCGATAATAAAATATGTGGCGTTATCAAAGTCAACAGTAATAATAAACCTGATAACTTACATAGGTCAAGACTAAGCCATTTTAGGTTTTAATAATATAAAAAGGGCAGTCATTGGTAAAGTGTCGGATTGACATAGAAATACTTATTGAATAACATTTTGCCAGAGTTAATGAAGAAAGTGCGAATGCCATTCGATATTATTGACACGGGCGTTACAGATAAGATCCTTAAATTATTTTAAACTTTATCTAGGTGACCAGGTGATCTTCGTATCTTAATTACTCAAAGTCCTCCATGCTCACTTTAATGTTTGTAGGTATACGCTTTATCTAATTACAGTCGACCAAGGACTACTAGACCATGTACGCTCTGGTATGCAGGTAATGGAGTCATGCAATAACAACGACAGCAGTCTTCCTTGTAGACATATTCGTTAGTATAATCGCATTGTTCTCATGCGAGCCCTTGGGAATAGCTGCAGCGAGGTTTAAGGCTAGTTAAAACGATATGCAATTGTTACTCACTCTTCTAAATATATGAATCAATAAGATTTTGTCCTGAGTTTTTTTTTATATTTAAAGGTGTTCCGTTGCCTACCTTTAATCAACGGAGAAGGGGACGCACAGAAAAAGGATTTTTATGCCTCCTCTCTTCCGTCAAATCCACTTCCCCTTCCCATCCTTTCCTAACAAGAAAAGGAAGGCTGGATTACATTTAATGCAATTTTTAATAATTATAACTATTTTTTACGCCTGCCTTAAAGCATTTTAGAGGCATCGGATCTTATACAGAACATCACGAACATAAACTAGTGCTTCATTACAAAAGAACCACGAGCTTTAAACTAGAACTTCAATTGTTTTCTGCCGTAGTTCGCTTGCTGAGAATTTCAATCCGCCATGTTTCCTACAAATATTCTCTGGTATACAAAGAGAAATACTGATATTAATATCGCAGGTAGGGCTGTAATCAGCGAGCAGCGACTCAGCGAGCCTTTTGTTCGAAAAATACAAAGTGCGCTAAGTAATTAGGCTACTGGGGACAATTCCTTAAGTACCAAGACTAACAATAAGAAAGCTTATACGTTAAAGTTATTCCGCTGATATTTTGAGTAGGTATGTTAAAACTGGATGAAACCAACTCCTTACCGTCAATATGGAAGAAACTTAAAGACACTGGAATTAAAGTTACCTAAGTTAATACATGTTACTAAAGTAATTACACGTAGTGACATAAAATAGAAAGTTATCCAAAATTTTTAATGTCATGTTCACAAAATAGATTATACAAAATGACTATGAAAAAGTCTAGTCAATTATATTAAAATGATTTCTTTGGTAATCTTAATTCATTATTGATGAAAAATTTATAAAAGCCAACAAATGGTTGGCAAAAACAATCAACAGACAAGACCGTGAGACTGTCGACTGACATTTGATGGATTGACTGACGAAAAAGTGTAACGTTTTTTTTCCAGCTCATTCCTAAATAATCTAAGCCAAGTTAGATTTAAATAGATAGAAATATTATTTTCAATATCTGATGTGCTCTTCATATTATTGTTTAATAGGCGTCGACCGCGACTCTGTCCGCGTGGAATTAAAAATAAACTTAATAAGTGGCCTGTGTTCTTTCAGACTATGTTCTATAACTATGCCAAATTTCAGCGAGATCCGTTTAGCCGTTGTGCAGGTACGTAATAACAAACATCCATCTAAGCTTACGTATTCATAATATTAGTTAGAGTATTATTCAGATAAGAAATTAAAGTAAATATAACCGTCCTTTCCCACTACCGAAACAAGCAAAATCTCTGACTTTAAATTTGTAATTGTTTATCAATTACAATTCGAAACATTAAAAATCATTTACTGTAGCTATTTAAATACGTATATTGAAAGAATTACACTGGTAATGTGCATTTTTAATTCTTTCGTTACGATAATTAATCGATATTAATGTATCGATTCTAGCCGCTAAATTAATCGAAAGTTTATCAAACAAAATAGAGGCAAAAGAACTATCTGGATACAGTCTACAGCACACAATGCGTAATATCGATATCTCAGCGAATTGCTCGGATAAGAAACAGTTTTATCGTTTAACGATAACGTTTGTGACGAAGAACTGTAAGAAACAATGGGTACTTATCAATTTTGAGAAAATAAACTTAAGACTCAATCATAATGAGAAAAATAAATATGTATTCACAGAAGCATTTTTGAGGTTAAGAAACAACACTCCATAACCTAGAAAAATTATAAACATTATATGTAATAACTCAGTCAACAAGCAGGTAGTGGTTATCATAATCATGGTCGTCAGATTTTGATGTCTTTGTTATTGACCAATGGACTAAGATTTAGTATGACCGCTAAAGAACTCTTAGGCCCTTCGTGGACAAAGCAAACTAAATCATCGAAACCCAGCGATTTTAGTCGCTAAGTTAATTGCGCAATACAATGTCATAGAGTTTCGTATGCAGGCACGCGTCGACATTTTGTTTTTTACACTCTAAAAGCAGTTGCTCGCAACATGTTTGTCAAGATCGTCGTGGCAAAAGTCGCTGCAATTTTCAAGATCTTCGCAAATTTATACATTTGAAATTTCGTCGCTTTGACTGTACTGACCAAATAGGCGACGCGCGTCTACGATTCAACGTTGTATATACGCAGCGCACGCAACGCGAATTTGTCGACGCAACCATACAATTTTATTTTCCACGAATTACGTTACCTTGAATACGAAGGTACACGAGGCAACGTAACTTAGACTTCTTCTCCTTAATTCCATACTAAGAGACATACAAAGTGAATTTTAGGTAACCAATTCTGACTACTCTATATTTGTAGATTAGGAACCTTATAATATACGTCTTTTCTTACTATCGAATACAAAAGTACCGACTAAAGCTCATAGCTTACACATTACTCACGCACGGTATTCCATTGTAAGTTACTGTGGTTCATACACCGGAGCATCCTGCGGGCTGCTTCCAGAATAGCGAGCGCGCTCACATTTCACACAGACCGGGCCTGACTCATGACGATTGCAATTGATGCTATTTTAGGGCTTTTACTATAGTGGCCATGATTACATTGATATATTGAAGGACCAGATAAATGTGTAATCGTTGATGAATACTTTCCGATATTAATACTTTATTGTCATAAGCTCTATGTAAAACGGCTATATAAATGTTATGCGTCGAATATATATTTTTTTGTTTAATCAATAGATGGTCAATTTGTATAAGACATTATTTTCTCACAGATTTATTAAAATTCAAGACCAAAAGCAACTTTTACATGATAGCAAAAGTCACAAAACAATGTGATTTGTTTTATTTTAAAATTACTATCACAAAAACATGTCCTTAGAGAAATATCAAATATGTATACAGTGGCAATGAGTCATGCGCATTCCAACCGCATACGGGTTACGTGCACTGGCGAGGGTAGTCGCTATTAAGGCGGGTTACGTCAAATTGAATTGACCCGGCCACCGGGCACTAGGCAAGTCAAATATGCATCATAGTAACAAGTTACAGGTAGTTTACAACACATCTTATGGATATTGATTCTAAGATGCGAAAACCGTCACACACTTTATTATTAAATGTTGGATCATAGCCCAGGACCTCAAGCTACATTGCTGTTAGTTAATTTATATAAATAAACGATTAATTATGCTTCTTATATCCAAAAGAAGTAATTCTTCTTATTGCAAAGAACTCCTTTTGTTTATATCATGCACTGCTGTTACATTCTACTGAGTCGTAAGAATAGTCCCTTTGTAATTATCAAAAGCTGTCTTATTAAAAGCTGAGCATGACAGTAAGTATACACAGAACTATGATAACAATAAACAAATCCTTTTATAACAACCTGTCATCTTTACAATTTATCAGTCATGAATATGTATTATTTGCTACTCGTATGTAAATATTTTATATACATTCAAGGCCACAGCCTCTGATGTTAACATGTCGCACCATAATAGGTCCTTCGCGGTCTGTCGAGCCACGTAATGGAGCATCGACAGCTCAAGGACGACCCAATTAAGGTGTCCTACTGTGTACATGGTACAAAAATTACGACGCACAAACACGTGACATTATGTCGTGCATTATAGTTTATTATTATCGTGTGAGTTTTTACATCAACAGTTATTAGATTTATTACAACCACCAACAAAAGGAATATTAAACATTTTAACCACTTTTGATTATTACATGGCTATTTTTGTATCATTTTAATTTTGATTAAAATTTAACACACAAATGATGAGAGAAAACTCAGTATCGTCTTTAATCATATTATAATTGTGGCGCCTTTCACATGACTAACTATAATTGAAATAAAGAAAGCAAAAAAATATTGCCACACATAAAAGGCACGAACTTGATATAAAAGAGTGGATTAGGAAGTCAGCTCAGCGAAGCAGGGACAGACTAAACTGTCCCTGCGCTGGTTTTTAACTTGTTGCAAGTTCCACTTTCCAAAAAAAAAAAATTGCTCTCTGTTTCTCTAAACAATTTTACTAAAACAAAAGACAGTCTTTAGTGTATTGCATTTAAAATCGCTCTAGCGTCAACAAACATAGTCACGAAACAGGCAATAAAACAGCTACGTACTAATTAGTTTGGTACTCTCTGCTAACAGAACGAGCTTTGTTAGTGTTCGACTTAGAATTGAGTACTTAATTAACTAGTTTCCTACATTTATCATTTATGACCCATTTATCTCTGCAAACATACTTATATATTCCTTAATCAATACAAATTATAAGACTACAGGATTATGCAAACATGTTATTTTTTAAGCAGTTAATTACAAAAAATATAACACAAGGATAAAAATTCACAACACAAAAGCCGAAAACATACTGCGGCAATAATTAAAAAGTAATTGTGTACACGTACCTTAGTAAATTCAAATATTTACTGATTAAATATCCAAGGAATTTAATTACTTCGCAATAAGATTTCTAAGTCCTCAGAATATAAACTTTAAAATGAATCTGAGAACAGAAGACTGTAATTACATAAAATGGAAGCCTCTCAGCTGTCGCTCGAGGAAGTAACTCGATTTCGATATTAATTAACTTGGAGACTTGCGAGAGGTCGTATAAGTCGATTACGACGACCATAGCCACGTAAATGTCTTGTTATAATTATTATTATAAAAGAGAGTATATACAGTACCCGGCATTTAATTTAGCACTTTGGGACCAAGAGTCTCTGTTTAGTACTCTGTTTAGTATGATCATTTTATGTAGACGAGTATAGAAAACCCAGAGAATGTTACACCTATAATAATCTTACCGAGACATAATAAAAACATTCTGTCAAATAAGCTTAAGAATTAAGTATTAATATTAGAAATGAATCACGGCGCAACCATAAAAATTGATTCATTAAACCAGAATACCTTATAACATGTATCAAAGAAGTTGATACGTTGATAACCTATCAACACTGTTTCACCGTTTGTAAACATTTTTATTTCACCTAGTGAGTAAGCCGGCTAGGAGCTATATACTCATATCTTATCTACTACACATTCCAATAAAACAATTTAGTAAAAACTTTACTAGGTATCATTAAAAGCGCACCAGTTTGATTGTGATAGCATGCTTTTTTGTTACTTTTTTTTTTTCATTCTTCAAGCAAAAGATAAATTAATATTATTTAACGTAACATCAACATAAAGCATCTGCAACTAATCTCACCATCAGGTGAACCGCTAGCTCATTTACCACAGTTTTCCCATGAAAAACATTAAACAAAACTCTTTAAACTCACCTCGTTTAATCTCAACAGTCATGATTCATAACACGAAAACCGCGATGTAAAAACGAGGCCGTTTCACATAAAGCATTATCATAGAAGAGCGCAGAGTTCAAGGATCAAATTGAATTGGTGTGAAACAATGTCTGTGGAACTAGTACGTGCGGTAAATGACCTTCTGTAACGGTGCCGACCCATTCATACGCTTCCGGCAACTACCGATCCTCGCGAAATGTATTAACGTGCGAACTCAGTCGTTAACAAACTGCGCGTGCCATCGTCCCATTTCCGAAACAGTTTTTATGCGCAGATTTAGATCCTGAATTTTGCTTCTTTGTAATTGGACCGGCTCAATAAGGGATGAAATAATGCTAATTTTTTTCTAAGCTAACAAAGCGAGATTGCTCTCTCTGTTTTGCGAATAAAAGTTCAGGTAAACTAACATTAAGGCTAATAACCTGGAAAATAATAAAACCATATTCCAAGTAATGGTTTGCCATTCGGATTGCGTAATGTTCGGGGACTTATCCAAAATCAATGAAGCGGTCATCCGGACCCGATTCGATAGAGCCAATCCCAATTCAGATATACACACAACTATACCCTCGTCTGACACTAATAAACTTGAAGCTGATACCAAACTCAATTTATACGAAGCAATAAAGATATTTCACGGCAACGGTCCATACTTTTTACTGACACATTTTATTTATTATCCATTACTAATAAAAGGATATACTTAACCTAATGCTTAACATTGGATCTTATATTTGTATTATTATTAAATTATAAAAGTAAAATCTCATCAAAGTGATTCGTAAAATTATTTTATGTTCACTTACAAATCATTGAAGAAACTATCGTAAGTAATGGTCCATTGACTCCGGGACCCGGCGGCAAAGGTCAGCGTTTAGAACGTTACATCAAACTCATGTAAATTTGTCTGAGAATGATTTAGTGGTGGGCCGTCGCACACGAATATCAAAATTTAATTGACCTCGTTCCACGCGAGATCAAATCAAAAGATGAAACTTTATGAATCACTATTGAAATTCAGCAATAATATACCACGATCTTAATAATTCATTTTGAAATCCGAAGCATTGCGCCTGTTTTTTTTTATTATACTAGTTTCTATTTTGTAATTGGTTATTTTTGACATTCATTCATTCATAGGACAAAAAGTCACCAATTTGGAAGGTAATCATGTGTACGATGTTTTCTTAAAAACGCTTTACAAATAGTTTTTAGTTCGAAAAAAAGATGTACCTTTTTTTGTTCACGGAATAACATCTCCTAATAAATTTATAACTGTCGTAGAGGACAGAAATCGTATCACGACGTCGAGGAAAGTTATTCTACGTTAACATTAGGTAGGCTCTGCACGAACTTCTCGAGTTCAGTTAATGTTTCGCAACTCTCCCTTATCATTTGTACTTTCCGATGAAGTTGGTACGCGACGGGAATCGATAAAACGGGCACGTTTAGAACGGCAAACTAACTAGTTTGAACTTTGTCGATACATCACAACATTGGATAAAAGGAACCCTGATAGAATTTAAATGTCTCTCATTTTTGGATATACTTATAGTTTGATTTGTTTTGTGCAATAATTGGTTTTATACTGCAGTTGTTTATATACTAGGCTGAGTTATCCTTTCCATGTTTATGTAATTATACAGGTGGATGCAAAGGAGCCAAATGAAAACCAGCACAGACTCTGTTTACACGTTTTCTGCTTACCTGGCTCCTTTTGTCATACTTTTCTTTTAATTGTTGTTATAAATTTTCTCTTGTATTTTTGTGGTAATAAATGAGTTTTTTTTTTTTCTTTCTTTATTAGGTTCTAAAATATCACCTGGACACAATTGCAATATAATTTTTACACAATTACAACTAAATATCTACCTTTCCACTAAAACTAACCATTTGCTGCACCAATATTTTTTACTTGGTTAAGTACAAAAAACTAAGTTAACGCAGCTTCTTAGATACCAAAATAAAATACTTCAGGAACATATCAAAGCAGTGACCGTATACTAACCCTCTTTCACACTTATCAGTGTAATATAATAGAGCGTAATGGAGCAATAGAAGCAGGTGCACGTCGCTCGTATGACTCGGCGTTTAAACCGGCGTCGTCCCGGCCCATTAGCGATAAAAGCTTTATTGATTACGAAAACACACGGGGTGTGTAGACAGAAGGGAGCCGGGTAGGAAGCGACGAATACGTTGCCTCGACACTGACAAAAGCGCGACAAAGTTATTAGACTTAAAACTAAGCGGTAAAATAGCCATAGTTTTCTTAACCTTCCTGAAGATAATCAACTGCAAAAACGACAAGAATGAAGTGAATGATTTTGAACTTGAATGTGAAGATTACCAAAAGGTACTTGTATTATCTATATATATATAAAAGAAAGTCGTGTTAGTTACACTATTTATAACTCAAGAACGGCTGAATCGTTTTGACTGAAAATTGGTGGGCAGGTAGCTTAGAACCAGGAAACGGACATAGGACAATTTTTACCCCGTTTTCTATTTTTTATTCCGCGCGGACAAAGTCGCGGGTAAAAGCTAATTGTCTATATTTGTAAGCACAATTTTCAAGTTTAAGTGATCTAGTGTTGCATCTGTTGTTTTAAAACCGTCGAAAGCATATTTGGTTTGTCGATTTTTAGATGTTAGTTGATAGTTTATTCAGATTTATTGTTCGTTCAAAAGGACTAGAAGTACACCAGAATTGATCACGTGGGCAATCAAGCCGAGTGGTATCGGCTAAGTAACCGCTGTGGGTCAATGACCGCAGCCAATGGTCGCGAAAGTGAAATCCCTCGCCAACTGCCGCGAATCGACCGGAAACGATTTATAAGTGTCATAAAATTACAAATTTTGTAACTGAGAGGTTTTATTTCAACATTAACATCTATACCATGTATTCCCAACAAATATAGTACATATTAAAAAGAGGGCCAAGAGTTACTCCTCTCCCGGTAGTACTCAGAGATACTTCATGATCGCTAAGGGCGACTGCTTATATATCTATAAAACCACTGTGTGTTTTAATTAGTAACATCTTACTTTCTACTGCTTATTAGTCTTAATCAATATTCACAGATTATTCTGTATTTACATCAACAGCTCACTATACGTCCTTACCGAGATGCTCGGAACGTAACCCCTAGGTGCTTTACCCCTGAGCCACCGACGCTTTATTTCTCTATTTTGTATTAATTATCTTGTAATTATAAATTAACGGTTAGTAGTGTGACACGTTCAATTAAAATTGATTAAACAACATCGATTATTGACTACGTTCATTTATTATTATTATTACTTAACACTCGTGATTCAAAACGTGGTTTTTATTTTTCTATTACTCAATTTGTTTGTAATCTCACAAACATTATGATGGTATTACAATTAGGAGCGTGCTCATCTTTAACGCGTTTATCATTATCCTTACTGTAGGTTACCAATATAAAAACACTGATACAAAAAATATATTGTTATTTCTTTCACTCACTTTGATTACAGTATGTTTATAACAATATGTTATAGCAGTGAAACGAACGCTTACAATGAATTTGTACATGTGCCTCAACGCACACAGAATATGAATCACAACGAACCACAAAGTATTGTCCATTGTTCATAAATTTGGCATAGCCTAATATTATTTTATAACATTCAATGTGCCATGCCAGTTTCAAGCATGTGACTTAACTACCAACCTAACATAGTACAATTGCTACTCTAATACAAGCTGTCCATTCCTTCCTTGTATGGAGCAACTTCCTTCGTTAGCAATAAATATAATTAAAATGTGTAGACAATGAAATACATTCATAAGCCTTAAACTGACTGATAAAAATATTAGTTACAGTAGATATTTAAATATTACCATTTAATTTCATAAACACTGGTGTACGAAATACCTGCAACAATAAAAATAAGACATGAGTTAATGTATACACATATTTGTAAAATGTCAAAACAAGCCACAACGTTACATTTTTTGAGAACTCTTCTCCATGTATAGTCAAACAAGGTTATTTAAAAAGTTGAGAGAGGCGCTGCTATAGCAATTGGTTCTGTCAAATTATATATAAAACCTACACAGAAAATAATATAAAAGAAAAACATGACATGACAATTTCAGTAAGATTAAATGAACACAGATTGATAATGTTTGCGATTAAAACTTACTCATTGTTGTCAAAGTCACTTTGTGTCAACGACCGACAAATTTCTATACGGCGTAAAACAATATGTCATTCGCATTTCACTTTGCAGCTCGTTTTGTGATACATTATGCGTATGCAAATACCAAAGCGTAACGTATGCACATAAATTAATGTGCCTATTGTAATTTGAATGAGCAAACGATGGATATGCGACCATACATAGTAGAGTATTTGGTGGTTACTTCCAAGCAAATACGTAGTTTGTGTCAGGAATTTTTAAAGTTGAATTTGGTTTGCAAGTCGAGTTTAGTTCTCTGTCGGTTGGAATTATAATAATCAAGACTAGAACGTAGTAAAGAAGCAAAAATTGTGATTGTCAAGCAACCTTATAACGCTCAATTTTAATCTGCTTGAAGCTAATTACACATTCACAATCACATTACACTCTTTTTCATGAAATGAGCAACAATTTACACATAAATTCTAATTTCCCAAGGGTCTCAACCGAGATTGATAATCATGCCCTTTACATCTTTACATTACAACAAACAAAGTACATTCGTGCATGCAACATGCTCAAAACAAACAAAAAGCTGCACCACAACGAGCCAAGACAAAGCCGCGTGTTTGACGCACATAACTCGCACTTTAATTGGAACGTCGCTAATTGCTCCGCATCACAATTTTATTAAATAAAACCTACAATGACATGTGACAATGACATGTTACTACAATGACATAAAACTTGTAATACAATTCGAAAAATGCGTAAAAGACCCATCTCAGACAAAAGCATTACACCCCGTCCTCTGAAAAGACAATTCGTTTTTGTCAAACATATGTCGCGTCTGCGACTATCACGTTAATCTGTGCCATATGTGACGCACTCAAATTAATGACGTTGACATTTAATTGGAAAACAAAATCAACGCACGTGACATTGTCATTAATATTACTAACGGACAACACGATTTTAAATCGTCAATGGTTAATCAATAACATTAAATTATTATCCACTAGATGTCGCTCCGTCTGCACAAAATAAAAAAAAACCTAATAGCCTATGTGATTTTCCAGACTGTGTTCCACATCTATACCAAATTTCATCAAGATCCAAGCAGCCGTTCTGGAGATACCTTGTAACAAACATCCATCCAATCTAAACATTTGCATTTAGAATACTACTAAAATAGACTTCATCAAGTTAAAAATATCTATTAGTAACAGATATTTAATTAAGCTAATGTGTAGCTAAACAACAACCAGTAAAAATATCAACAGTTAAAAAACCAAAATAAAAAGCAATTGAAAAACCTTCCACGAATGCACTTAACACTTACAAGCAAATCAGGAGGAACAAAAAAACATCCTAAAAGCAAATAAAAAATAAAACAGGGTCAAGGTAAATGCGCCATCCCATCCACTTACTTCGAGAAGCTTTTCACACCTTTCTCGATAGCAAAAACTAGAAACATCTACACACTTACAGATTTAACGTCTTTTAATATAACTTTCGTTACTTATATATATAACTTACGTAACTAATATAAGTTTCGACACCATCAGTTTTCTATACGTCCCCATTGGGGCTCAGAGCCTAACCTAAGTTAGGGTGACAAGGCATAGTCAACCACGCTGACCCAGTGCGAGTAGGTTGACTACACACATATCTTTGAATTTCTTCGCATATATGGGCAGGATGCATCACAACTTTTCCCATATCGTAAGGACGTAGGATAAATGTACATATGTAAATCGAAATTCGAAAAACACATTAGTACATGGCGGGATTCAAACTCAGGACCTACACATTACAAATCAAGTGCTTAACCCCTGAGCCACCGATACTTTCAACGCTGACATTAAATACTAATTACATAAATTTATTTTTAATGTGATAATAGCTTAGTGAAATATAACGTTTTATAGACGAAGACAACGTTTTAAACGTGTTTACTAGCTGTCGCCTGCGACGTCGTCCGAGCGCAGTTAAAACTTAATAAGTAGCCTAAGTGTTCTTCCAGACTATGTTCTATATCTGAGCCAAATTGACAACCCTTATCACTTAGGGTTATGAAACATAGATAGTAGCCTATTCTCAGACTTCCTGTATATGCATATAAAATTTCATAAATATCGGTAAAGCCGTTTCGGAGGAGTACGGTACAATGTTAGTTACATCTACAATATACTTTGTTAACAGTTTCACTTTATTCTTTACTTTTTATTTTATGTTTTCGTTTTTTTTTTTAGTTTACAATATCCTCAGCAGTGCAAAGATCGGCTCAAAAAAATTAAGACGCGATATAATCATGCAATGATAAGAGTTCGAGCGCCATTGACTGATAAGAATCGCCCTTAGTTAGACAAACGCAAACAACCGACAAGGCTTCCTAAAGTCTTTGTTCTTGAGCTCTTAACTAGCTTAATTCTTGAAAGGTACCTATATCCTTTTAATCCGATCCCAAAAAGTCTATATTACAGTTAACTAGTAAACCTGAGACTAAAATCTGAATTTAAAACATATTATTAACTCTGTTTTGTTAACTATAATGATGATGAATAATTTGTACAGAGATCTAGTCTCAGAAACCCTCAGTAAGCCGTACACTTGCAAATGCAATGTCAAAGTTAAATAATATCAAAATATTTCAACATTGCAAAAACATTGATCGGAATTTCCATTGTTATTTCGTATTCCTGGTTACACTGTAGTAAGTACTATCTAGCTGGAGATTAGAGTAAGTCTTTTTATCCAAATAGATACTCGGCTCTGCGTTGTGTAAGACTTTCTGCTGAACAGCAATGTAGTATAATACAAATTGAAATACTTTTTCTCTTCACAAACATTGAATTTTCGTCTTAAGCATTTTTATAAAAATACTAGCTTTTACCCGCGACTCCGTCCGCGCGGAATAAAAAAAAAAAAAACGGGGTAAAAATTATCCTATGTCCTATTCCTGGTTCTAAGCTACCTGCTCACCAATTTTCAGTCAAATCGATTCAGCCGTTCTTGAGTTATAAATGGTGTAACTAACACGACTTTCTTTTATATATATACTAGCTTTTACCCGCGACTCCGTCCGCGCGGAATAAAAAAAAAAAAAAAGAAAACGGGGTAAAAATTATCCTATGTCCTATTCCTGGTTCTAAGCTATCTGCTCACCAATTTTCAGTCAAATCGATTCAGCCGTTCTTGAGTTATAAATGGTGTAACTAACACAACTTTCTTTTATATATATATATAGATAGCTTTTACCCGCGACTCCGTCCGAGCGGAATAAAAAAAAAAAAAAAAAGAAAACGGGGTAAAAATTATCCTATGTCCTATTCCTGGTTCTAAGCTACCTGCTCACCAATTTTCAGTCAAATCGATTCAGCCGTTCTTGAGTTATAAATAGTGTAACTAACACGACTTTCTTTTAGATATATAGATAGATGAAAACTCCTCTTTGCAGTACTGAGAAATTAATTTCCGAACGTTTTTATAGACTGAGGTGTTTGATTTGATTTCTATTTTCCCTCAAGTGTTAAGGGCACAGACAGTTCAGACTTAGGGCCGAAACACATAACGCAAACTGCTTATTTTTGCGGCGCCGCAACGCCAAAATCGGCAGTTGCGTTGCCGCGTTGCGGCGTCGCGAAACAGGGCATTATGGTAGGGCAACCATTTTCTCGTGATTTTTGAGTGTGGATAGACGTCTCTCTGCGATGGATCGTAATAAACTTATTGCTTATTTGTTATTAAGAAGACATTATTCTATCTTAAAAATACGGCAAAGAAGATACTGGATACATCCATTAAGTAAGGGTATGAATCCAAATGGCGAGTTCTTTTCTAAAAAATACGAAGCATTAAAGATAGACGAAAAAAAATTTGTTGCCTACTTTAGAATGAGTATATCATCATTTGAAGAGCTATTAAGCGAGTTATCAAAATATATACAGAAGAAAAAAAAAAACAAACTGCATCCTTGTCAACAAGTATGACGTCATAACGCTGGAATTCACGTCGTGCGTTGCGGCGCCGCACCGCTATAGCGCACTGCCGATTTCAGCGGCGCGGCGCCGCAACGCGCTTATGTGTTTCGGCCCTTAAAGTTTAAACAATTATTATTTGTACACATTTATGTAAAAATAACATGAGTCAATCGTACAGTCGGCATGACTCACGTGGTGGTTTCCGCAAGCGCGACACCAACGCTACTCGTATCCGATGTCGAGGAAATCGAGCGATGCAACACCATATTTATGTTACTTCATTACGACGCACTTCGATTCTGTTTGTGTATTAAAGTGGTCAGCGATTGTTGCCGCAAATTACGTAAACCTAGCTCCGGTAGCAATCAATATACTTATTATTGTTAAATAGAGTAATAGGTGATATAAATAAGTATAATTTTATTTGATACAACTTTTGAAAGAAATAACATGCAAATTATTTAAAGGTATGTCAAATACAACGAAATAGTAATAGTAGGTCTAGTACTCTTTATTCTAATGAATATTAATGGGTAGTTGGACCTTAACATCTTACTTCTTACTAATATTATAAATGCGAATGTTTAGATTGATGGATGATGGATGTTTGTTTCAAGGTATCTCCGGAACGGAAAAAAAATCAACGAAATCTTGATGAAATTCGGCACAGGTGTATGACATAGTCTGGAAGAACACATAGATAACATAATACGTTTTTTTTTAAATCCACGAGGACGGAGTCGCGGGCGACAGCTAATAATATATAAGTAAAAACGCCCTTCACGTTAACTGTAGCTGTAAGATTACAAATAGCATACTTGTGTCTAAATAGCACAATGTAACAAGTGGTAAGAACGCCTTAGCTCTGTATTATCAATCAACCAGTCCGCGAAGCAAACTATTTCGCCTTTCCCACGGCGCGATAAGGCTACTATTAAAATAATTGGCGGCTACATTTATGGCAGGGCTGACAGATCTGATCGAAGTTGTGGGCTCCACGGGTGGCGAGATATACGATTTTTTTATCACGTCTAATAAATTGTTGCGATAAAAGTTCTGTGGTTTATCACTTTAATAAATAATTTATTGCTTGAATATTATGTTTATAATTATCGGTTTTTTTAAGTAAGAATTCACGTATTTTAACTACTACTTGGTTCTAGGACTGAGTTAGTAACGTAAAAAATGTAGATCATTTAAAGAAAATAAGTCCGTTTTGAAAAACTAGCAACCCTGCATTAGCACTTGACCGAGACTCGACCAATATCGCTGTAACGAGAAAGCAGCTTTAAACATCCTAGAATTCTACTCGCCTAGAAATCAACCTAAACCAGTATTACGAGTAATGCAGGTTGTTATCGTCCACTTGGACTTGTTAAACAAATCATTTATATACAAAACTGATAAGAATAAATGAACAATGTAAAATGAAAAGTTTAGTTATAGTTTTGTAATAGTCTATTGGCTGGAATCTTGTTGCAAACAATCCTTTACTTTCAACAATATTGAACACGAATTTTCCATCTCAAGCAATTTTAGTGCGCAACGATACAATGTTATTAAATTCTTTCACCGTACAAAGTCCTTTCCCATCTCTCAAACATGAGATCGTAAGTCTACGAACTAAAATCGTATAGACGTAAAATAATAATAATCGCAGTTCAGACGATATCAAATATTTTGACACATTTGTCTTTCGATATCTTAGTAGGTATCGAGATATCGTATCATATTTCGAAATAACCTCCCATTCGGATGTGGTACAAGGACATAGATAAGTGAGATTAAGAAGGGTGTCACGTCTAATGTCACTTTCACCATTACAAAGTGTCACCGTCCGATGCACCGTTGCAGATGATCTACCGTTACTTCTTTGTTGTCGTCTGT
The DNA here is from genome assembly GCF_912999745.1 of Papilio machaon. Taxonomy (NCBI): domain Eukaryota; kingdom Metazoa; phylum Arthropoda; class Insecta; order Lepidoptera; family Papilionidae; genus Papilio; species Papilio machaon. The sequence goes on from NC_060002.1 coordinate 6,487,760, forward strand.
CATTGTATTACTTTTTACTGTAAACTTTTACAAATAACCTACATATTTATAAAACGTCACATTTTATGCATAAATTTCCAACACAAAGACTTACTGAAAATAATGAAATAAAGATAAACTCCACTAAACTAAGGCATATGTTACAACTAGCTGTCGCTTACTCCGTCCGCGCGGAATTAAAAAAATCGTAATAAGTAGCCTATATGTTCTTGCAGACTATGTTCTAAATCTGTGCCAAATTTCATCAAGATCCGTTGAGGCGTTCCGGAGATACTTTCATCCATCCATCCATCCATACATCCATCTAAACATTCGCATTTATAATATTAGTAAGATAGCAATATTTTCCACAGATTATATAAGCATACTGTCCCAGAGTGTGTTAAGAAAATTGATAAAGGAACTAACAAAGTCTTATTTCCTTTTTTTAGTGTCGCAAGGCCGCAACGTAAGCACTGGCAAACTATATAATGAATACTCGTATTTTGAAAACTATGGCCTCGATAGCTAATTAAAACATTCGATAAGCGTTTACTTTTAGCAAATAAGATTACCATTCCATTTTAAAACTGTAATATTTTTGAATTTATAGCACAAAAATGTTGCTATAAAAGTCAGGATTCCGTCTCATAAACCACGGGTACCATTAGTTTCTATAAAAGTAATAAAACATCCCTAGCTTAACCATTATGTTTCAAGTCAAACCATGTGTAGTTTGACTTCCAATTCCATTGTACTGTTTTAAAATCAATATAGACCATAAAAGTACCAGCTAGTAATTTAAGGTTGTAACAAACCTTTTACAATGCCAAACTTACAAAGGCCTTGTTGTACTATACCAATTAGGAACCGTCATAAAAAAAAGAAATGGGTAACCTCTCACAGGCGTTTGTAAAGGACACAGACTACACTAAACAAAGCGAGAACCGGTACACTAAGCATTTTAATTGGTTGAATACGAAAACAATAAAATAGTAGTAGTTTTAAAACTGGTTGACTTTCAATAATTTTTATACTTTACAAACACAATTTATTAATATCTTCCTCACATCACTTAAATCAGATGTGAGGGCTAACGGAAGACGGATCATATTACAAGAGTAAGTTTGTGTTAATCGTTAAATTTTCATGGTATTTACTCCGAACATACCCTTTTTTTACACCCTAAACATTAATATGTACAAGCACTAATGTACATATCCGACGTGATCGACCGGTTCAATACAGATATGGTTACTTACGCGATCTCCGCCGGTAGTTAGATTTAAACACTCTCATACGACATCATACGTTTGAAATTTCGTGACCACGAGATAGATATGCACAAGCACTTGGCAACAAGGCTTGATATTGGATTCAACTAAACTTAGACTGCTCACGGACAGTTATTTCAATGTAAAGTTAAAAGCATTTCAAGATTACTTTAGTTACCTATACATATAGCTTTAATACCCCAGTGGTTAATACATAGCAAGTAATAGCATGTCTGAGCAAACCAATCAGCCGCGACTAATTGCTTTTATGCACTGTCCATTTCCGATTTGTTGTGACGCGCTTGCACTTTCTATTACAGTAACGAGTTTTACTACATGTTTACTTTTAAATGTCTCATTTAAAAGTACACATCAAATAGATTATACAACGATCTTAAAAGAAGCAGATAAAAGTGTAGGAAGTAAGATAAATTTGAAATATTTTCATTCTTGCTTCATGAAATAAAGTTATCCAGTAATTACAGAAACGCATGAACACACTGCAACATTCATAAAGATATCAGGCTACATAAATCTACTACATTGTTAAGGCAACTATAAACAAACGAATCTTCACAACACGACGTAATAAAAAATGCAACTAGAATAACTTTTGCTATAAGTGCTTCCATAAAAACTCAATAGCAAGTCAGATACAATAAAATACAAAAACTACAATTAAAAATAAAAGTATTTGCAGCGGAGTGCAGTAGGGAAGTGGGTCAACGGTGACCACGAGTGCAGCTCTCTCCACTCGGCTGCCACTCGACCGCTCATTGTATTGGACTTAAATCGATTTCTCTCATGGCTCTCAAAGATTTATAGTTTTGTTTCTAGCTATATACATCAGAGTTACTGCTAAAAAATTGCTAAGCTAAGAACTAACAATGCTCTTGTTTATTTCTTTTTTTACCCAATTTAAAAAGGAGGAGGTAGGGATTAGAGGAGTCGGGCATCCACAATCATTAGAATAACTTCCGATTCAAGTCTATCTTCTGAGTAGTCGTGGTACTGCACCGGCCAAGCGGGCCATTCGTGCCCGTCCAGTTTAATGCGCTCAACATGAATTCTTGATCGATTTTAAAAGATGAACAATCTCGATCTTCCATCAGTCACAAAAGCGGTTCGAAAATCGGTCGTGTCGAACAAGTCCGTTACGGCTAATACAAACAAATGATGGTCATTTCAATAGCAGCACGATGCACCATTAAGCTAGTTTCACACGAGGACATCACAGTGAGGCATAACAGTACTGCTACTGTTTGAATTGCTACTGCCAAGCAATACTGTTCTTTCACGGGATGTGCTTTCAAACAATAGTAGTACTGCACTGTTATTGTTCTGCCCACGTGTGAATTTAGCATCACTCGATCCTTGATGACAGTTATTTCCTCCGTCGTGACTACATAATGATTACGTCCATTATTTTTAACGGTACATCAAAATTCGCAAATCCAGAGAACAATATGTTTGAAGACATTTCGAAGACCATTCACAAGACATATGTTTCTTTTGTTTGATGACTGGCACAAAAAGACTTCGTAGAACTGGACCGAGGTTATTAAAAAAAAACTTTAAAGCAAAATAAACAAATGCAAAACAGATTTACAATCACCATATAACCTAAAAGAACATTAAAAAAACAATCATAGAAACAAAGAAGCGTTCATTACGAGAATATTAAGTCAATGGGCAAAAAAATAAAATTATTTATAATTTAAATCGAGTTGATGAACGATATAATAATTAACTACGAATAGCATCACGAAAAAGCAGGTTCAATAGCATAGCATGAGAATATGTATGTCAGGGCAATAACAATGCAACAACAACATACTTTAAATATCATAATGCAACTACTTTTTTAATGCAAACTGAATTTTAATGAACATGTATTATCTAATAGTGAACGAATAATCGAGGACGTATTTTAAGTTGCAGAGAATAATAAATACGTACAGAAGCAGAGTATCTTACTTCTTACTAATATTATAAATGCGAATGTTTAGATGGATGGATGTTTGTTTTAATATATCCAGAACGGCTGTATGGATCCCGATGAAATTTTGCATAGAGGTTAGAGCATAGTCTAAAAGAAAACATAGGCGACTAAGTTTTTTTTATACTACGCGGACGGAATCGCGAGAGACAACTAGTTTTTAATAAATACAAACTCAAGGTAATAAAAACGACCGTTAAAAGTCCGCCACTATCAGAGTTAATAAAAGATTAGTTAAGCTATTCCTAAATCTGCACTGAACATTTGTTTTGCTAAAAAAAAAATGAACTTTAGTATTTTCAATTTCTTAGTAATAATCTGAAGATGAAAGTTGCACTTCACATTGAATAGTAATATTTATAGATGTGCGGATCGTCAATCTTAATATTAACGGCCTCGTATAATTATCGTGGCGCTTATCTAACATGGTGGCAAGTCGTTAATCATTCGATTTACGAGCGAACGACTTTATAAAGCCACTGGACGAGAGAACGCAAATATTTACAACTAGCTTTTACCCGCGACTCCGTCCGCGCGGAATAAAAAATAGAAAACGGGGTAAAAATTATCCTATGTCCGTTTCCTGGTTCTAAGCTACTTGCCCACCAATTTTTAGTCAAATCTATTCAGCCGTTCTTGAGTTATAAGTGGTGTAACTAACACGACTTTCTTTTATATATATAGATTGTAAGATGCCCGACATATAGACAATTTATGTCGTTAAACTGGTTAGAGACGCATGAGAGAATACAAAATTGTGTACAGTAAATTCTTCATTATTACCTTTTCTCTAGTTAAAAACGTTACTGATAATAAACAAGCTATAGCTTACTATTTCACGTTGTATTAAAACTTTAGAAGAAATTACATTTTTTTAGTTATCTAGATCACTTTGATAAAAAATATTGACGTTAGTGTTATAGCCCTCGAGCTGACCATCCACTTTATGTGTTTCGTAATTCAATCGACGGACTTTCTTAAAATGAACGTTACGTAATCTGAAGTGTATCCAGGCTGATGACGTCATCCATCTTATACAGGGTGTTCGCTTTCACCGCGCACAGCGTTTGACAAAAAAAAACAACACTTTCACTCCGATTGAGCCTTCGAGCAAGTCGCTCATTATATGTACTTCAACTTCTTGTATAGGAGAAAACGAGAATTCGCAAGTCATCTCATACTAATGTTAAGTAAGCAAAAACTTGTGTAAGAATTGATTATTTAACGTTTGACGAAAAAGTTTTTCGAAGATTTACTCAAATATTTAGATGAAAATTAAAATTATTTCGGCATAATAAAAGTCTTGAAAACCTATCAAACTATAGACAGAATAAAGGGCAATGTACCGTAAGTACAACTAATAACTAATAAAATAACAATGTCTGCAATATCTCGCGTTCAAAGGAAGTCGGCATCAAGTCAGATTAGTCGTAATTAGGACAGATCATTAAAATGAATATTAAAATAAACTGCCATGATTCATCCTAAATTAATGCATGTACATAATAATTTTAATTAAGTAACAATTATTATTTTGAAATAAGATTTCTAAACGATGTAATAAAAAAAATAATTTTGCAAATGTAAATTTATATGCGCAAAATATATTTAATTTATTTGACGTACTGAAAGGCTTGTTTTTACAAAATAGACGAAAACGACCCAGTAAAGAATATGAAACGACTTAAATTTTTCTCATATTTCAGATTTTTTAATTACACAAATTCATTTTAAAACAAAGGAAACTAAAGCTGTTCTGCCATTAAAGTTTAATAAATATATATCGACATTTTTTAAATACAATGTTTATATTAATGTGTACAATGACATCAATTGACAAACATAACATACATCATCCTGTACCGAGACCCGTAACAAGGTTTATGAACTTACAACTTTCAATTCATAATATAACAATCGATTAGCAATACAAAAAGCTAGAAAATAGTTCTCGAAATTACACAATACGACCGGTCTAAAGACCCTAACAATACTTCGCGTCTACAGATTACTAGACATTAACAATAGCTGTAGTAGGGTCCTCTGTACGAAAACTGTATTCTATACTAAAGGGTGTTTGTAACAGTTGAAGTCGAGAGGCGGATTTTCAACAACCGGCGACAAATTACATGGGTCCGCGGACGCCGCATTGTTTAACGTAAACCACACGTTGTATACTAGCTCGGAGAGTTACAGGCCAAATAATTTTAATGTTTTTAAACCGAACTATAATTAGTAAACCTTTACAAATAACACAAAAAGAGTCATGTCAAGTCATGGTTATCTCCATCCATACATTAATTAGCGTGCCTCAAAACGTCACTTATTGAAGGAAAAAGGTGTTACAATATTGTACACATTTGTATTGTATAATGTAATAAAATATTTCTGTGTACTGATAAAAGATTTCTACAGGCAAAGAATTAAAAAGTATAGAAGTATTTAATAAAGTTAGGTGAATTAGTTTTAGGTAGAGTCCCGTTTCAACCTAAGTTCATGGCGACCCTACACTCGACAATAGCACCTCGTGACAATTTCGGATGCGTCGCATTCACGAAATTGCTGCAAATAACAGTGTCACAGGAAACAGAGCGGGGCCATGACAACGTTAATTATCCGGTGGGTGAAGGAGCCATTGAAAACCAACAGTACTATTCCACCGTCACAACTTTCATTCATAAAAATATTATTAACTCTACTAATGTTTTTATATAAATGTATCGACAGTGAAAACACACGGATACAATTAGTAACTTCGTGCACAAAATATTTTACTACAAGCCGTTGCCCGCGACTCTGTCCACGCGGAATTTAAAAAAAAACTTAATAAGTATCCTATGCGTTCTTCCAGACTATGTTATACATCTGTGCCAAATTTCATTAAGATCCGTCATACCTTCGAGGTCCGAGATACCTTCAAACAAACATCCATCCATTGATCTAAACATTCGCATTTATAATATTAGTAAGAAGTAAGATTTAACCGTTTGTACTGTAAATTAAATGTCTTTTAATCATTGCTTCCCTTAGCATTCTTATAATGCTTAGCTTACTTTTCCTGTTTACCCTATTCCTACAATAACACAGAGAACTATCACATTACATTGACGTCAATATGTTTTGTTCAATAGTATCGGATTACATGCAGACTGAGCGGAGTAAATATATGTAACGATGAGTTTGCACCGCCTATACACATTTACAAAAACATATCCTCATCTCATTATCATTAAAAATTCACACATACACATGTTTTCCTATGAATGTTTCGGTAGTAGAAACTCAACAAGCGTAAATATTTTGTACAACGATATTTCCTGTTCTAAATATTCATGCTTCCTTAATAAAATACATTTTTTTTTTCAAACACCACATCTTAATTCTAATTCTAGCTATTAATTACATCTCTGTATCTACATCTCTATATCTATCTATATATATAAAAGAAAGTTGTGTTGGTTACACTATTTATAACTCAAGAACGGCTGAATCGATTTGACTGAAAATTGATGGGCAGGTAGCTTAGAACCAGGAAACAGACATAGGATAATTTTTACCCCGTTTTCTATTTTTTATTCCGCGCGGACGGAGTCGCGGGTAAAAGCTAGTTTAATATACAAAGAACTGTGTTTGCGAATATTTTAAAAAAGTATTAAAGCTTCCAGATGTTTGCTCTATATAAATCCGTCGTTCGATATCGGGAGCACGAGCCTAAGGGAGAGCACCCTTGGGATGCTAACACAAATATTTACATGGAGGAAGTATTCTTGAGATAGAATCGATTTCATTCAATCGGCACTGGATTGTTGCTCAAATTATTAACGGGATAGAAATTAACATCTTCGATTTCATGATAAATATTCAAAATAATTTATTAAAATTTAATTATCGGATCAGTATAATATCAAAGGTAAAACTGAAAAAAATTCTTAAATCTGCCAAAATTATAATTACACTCTAAAATTCTCCATCTTCATCACAATCCATGGCCTTCCACCATTTCAAAGGGATCAACAGCGAAACAACATCTCTTTCATTTCAGTTAAAAACAATAATTTATGTACGAGCACAACTTGTTACATCGCAACGTTTTCCGACACGACGATAGCAACAGGGTATTATCAGCAAATCCAATATATTAACTGCAGTTCTGCGAGCGCACTATGGACTTAGCTTTAAATGCTTCAACGATTTAAGACGATAAAGTATTACTTAAGGCGGGTATTCAGTCAAATCTTTTTCTTACTATTTAAACAAAAATATTAATAAAAAACTTGAGAGGTGTCAAGGGACACCCGGATGGAACGAAGTTCCTTTCGATTAATTAGTGAAGGAACCAATGTTTATTCTATGAATAAAAAACTTGAGTCTTCACAAGAAGTACATTTTATTTCTATGAATTTTCGTTATATATTGTCACGTCGTTGCCATGGTGAAGTAGCGCTCATTCGTCGTTAACATTCTATAGCAAAAAGTATCGTGACAACGTTTCGTAAGAATTTTTTCCGTCTAGCCCCCTTTCACAACGCGCGATAAGGAACTTCGTTCCAAAAACAAATCACAAACTTTCTTATAATCAATCAAAACATCACGATAATCGGAGGGGAAGATTTGTAAGAAAAATATCCTTGACTTCCCCTTCGCAAGTTCCCTAAAGTCCCCCATGTAACATAACAGGCGTAACATACGGGAGTCATGGGCGGCGTCACAAAATCGACCCGACTGACTCACTCACCAACACTGATCGAGAACAAAAGGTAAAAATGATTCATTTGTATCTTAACTATATTTAAAAACATGATACAATGACATGGTACTAAGTTTACACACAAAAAAAATCTATTAATCTAACTAAAATTATAAATGTGAATGTTTGAATGGATGTTTGTTTGAAGATATCACCAGAACGGCTTAACAGATCACGATGTAAGTCTAGAAGAACACATAGGCTACATATAAAGTTTTTGAATACCACGCGGACTTAACAAGTTCAAAAGGAAGACGAAAATTAAGCCCATAAGTAACTAAACCAGAAAGTATTTGAATCGTAATTATAGAAACGTATCGAAAACAAATGTATACTAATACAACGACCTAACGTTAACGACCTTATATTACTCGTCCTAAATACTTGACAAGTACAATAAACTACAAACAAAGGTCAACGAACAGAGGAAAAAAGTATTTCTAATATAATACACTTATTGCAAATAACTGGAGAAGGAAATTGCTCCTACATTTATATTCGACAAAAGAAAATCGGTTTTAAATGTATACAGCTAGAGACACCACTATCATGTTATTACTTTAAAAAAACAAATCAAATAATTAACATAGACTGAACATATAAAATAGGCATTATCTAAAAATTTGGTACATACTAGTGTCTATCAATACGAAAGCAACTCTATAAACGAAAATAAGTGAAACAATAAACTCTTTCGACCTAGATCACGTACACGAGTTCGCAACAAATAACCCTAGGCTCCATAAAAGTTTAGGAAAGTGTACACTTTCGTTTGGTAACGTCGGTCAACCACATCGTGCCGGGTCACCGCCTAAATCTCCTTACGCTTCCGTTCCGAAGCCTCTTAACATATATTAAAGTATTTTACGACAAAGCGGTCGTACTCATCTTCCACATTGTGTGAACAATTAAATTAGACCAAGGACTTCTCGAGATAACTGAACTATGAACTTATTGATGGAAATAGCGACAGTTTCGATTCTTGTAATTTATGTGCTAAGGAATATTTTATCATAAACTTTAATATCTTGTCAAATAGTCCTATAATTTATTGAAGTTTTGCAGTCATTTTCAGTTTAACAAGAAAGATTTTAAAATAGTTAACCTCTCATGATAGAAATGTCTTCGTTAAGACTTAAAAAATAAAAAATACACATCAAGCACTAAAAGCTTGTATTAAATAAAAACATATAAAAAATTACATCTGTTTAAATCATCAAGTCAGCTTAAACCAATTCATTTTCCCAAATACGGAGACACAAAATACGTCACGAAAGCAAAGAAAATAAGGCTCGACATATCTAATTTTATAAGATGCGAAATTGAATTTAAAACAAATCTTGGTAATAAAAATAATAAATGAGGCACCATTACTTTGTTTAATTACATCATTAGTGTGGTACTGAAGCCTCATTACAAGGGAAGCCGTTCGTAAGAGGATCTCGCATGTCCCCGTTGTTAATCTCTGGGATGAACGTCGTACCGTCTGTTCCCAGAGAAATACTAACATGATATAGTTTTTCAGAACACCCTAGTATTTTTATTCCCCGAAGTTAACGTTTGAAGTCAGCACTCGGTAAACACGATCCCGTCCATCAATCGTATTCATTTTGTATACGTTAGCTCCCACAGCTGTATTTATAAATTATTTATAATATCAACGAGATCCGATAATTTGCAATTCAATAACAAGAATGTTTTATGTAACACTGAAAATACATAAATTTCGAGGGGCAAATATTGAAAATAGGTAGGATCGGTTTTATTCTGAATATCTGAATATATTTTATATTAACTATCGAAAGCGACTCAGTCGGCGTGGTATTAGAAAAAAACGTAATAAATAGCCTATGTGTTCTTCCAGACTATGATCTACATCTGTGCCAATTTTCATCAAGATACGTTAAGTCGTTCCGGAGATATCTTCAAACAAACATCCATCCATTTAAACATTCGCATTTATAATATTAGTAAAGTATTTAGTAAGATTATTCGACTACAGATTGCACAAGACCGTACCATAAAAGTGGGGAACGTGTTGAGAAAATTATTTGGTGGACCTGATAGAAAATACTGAATAAGAATTCATACTGCTATTTAAAACTAGATAAACAATATTTTTGTATGTTTTAATGAAACAAATGGAATAAAAATGTAATTGACGCTTTATGAAAATATTCGTTTAGTAATAGAAGTGTAGGATTTCTTCGGTGTAAAATACATTGTATAAGGTAAATAGTTAACGACAACTACCTATATATTACTAGCGCATTTCTTGGAACTGAATAATGTATCATATAATAAAAATAAAGAGCTGACAAACGGTAAGAAACTCAAGTAAATTAATAGACTATTACTAGGTACTGTCCTTGAAAGAAGGATGAATTTAATATGAAAAACAATAAATTTGCAGAAAATTAAACTTCTCTTTTATTCGAAATGCCATGTAATTTTCTAACGATCTGACAAATAAGTAAGTTAATGATATAAGTTAAATAGGAGAAAATAATAATACAGGCAAAAAGTTTAACCTCTCATACAAATTTACTTATTGCCACCATTAAACAGTTTAGCTAAGTTACAAAAACAACAACAATGTCAATAGAAACGTTTTGGATCGCTAATGAAATAACACAACGCTAAACTTGTCATGAAGGTTGCAATTTAATCACAAGGTTGAATTAATTTAGTATACATAAATTCGTATTATTAAAGAAAATCCTTAAATTCCTACTTTTTACAGGATATCTCAATGGAGCAAAGACATGTATCAATTTAACCGTTTACGACTAAACACAAACAAAAACGTTAATGGTCCTTCGAGTTAGATCCGAGAGTCCGAGAATCCGAGATTAATTGAGATCAGTCATGAAGCACATAGTAAAGCCATCGCTTTGAATATTAAAACATGACTAAGTCGTGAAGAATTTTCCTTTTAAATATCTCGTGACACTCATCCAGCCGCTTGTTCTACATTACATATCGTATACTATTTATAGATGGCGTTGCGATCGAATGAACAATTAGCCACGCTCCTAAAACGATTCGTGAGCATTGAAAAAAGTTACGCTTTCTCTTTGATCTTGAAATAAATACATATGAATATGAGATAAGCCTGATGAAAATAATCATACGATTTCGTATTAAAAAATTTCATTGTAAATCGATGGACTTATCCGACTTTAATCTAATTTATATTTTACTAGCTTTTGTCAGAAAAATAAACATAGCCTAGATGACTCAGTGATGTAGTTTTCTAATGGCAAAAGAATTATTGAAATCGGTCCAGTACTTTTTTAATTAATTCGTTACACAAAAAGCCATAAACATAAATTTTAAGCTAAAACCAGAGATTTAGAAAATAATATTCAATATACCAATCTAACATCAACTTTCCTTTGTTTTTTTATGAATAAAATAAATTTATATGTAAAATGCGAAACAATTTTAATCCTGCGCCGCGACTGAGATAAACGGGGCTTCCCTTTTTAAATCCACTGTACACAGGAATATACGCAAATTGCGTACAACTGTCATCGTATACATCACTGATGTTCAGCAAACGATGCGTTACTGCTAAGGACTTGCGTTGCCGACTGTACACTCGGGACGCGCATACTTCTGATAATGAATCCCGCATATAGTTATGTAAACATGCGATACGAAACACAGATGGCGACTGTGGTACAACTTAAAAGATATGTTGAGATGTAACTTTAAATAAAACATTGTCATATCTTGATGATGAAAAGATTTAATTAAATATTTGTACATGACAAACATACGTAATAATTGCGTATTATTAAAGTATTTTCATTATAAAATAGTGTTTGACGTGTGAGTAATAATTTTATAGCAATTAACAACTAACATATTAACAACAACAGTAGTAAAGTCCGCAATAACATCTGATGAAGGAATTGGCTGGCTTGAACGGTTTAATACCGACTATACAGAAGACAGGCATGAAGTTGAAGTAGTTCCGCGTATTATCTGAGGCCAGTCGGCTTCCCCTTTCCACCCTTTTCTTATAATTAAGAGATGGGAAGGAAGGTGGATTTGGAGAGGAAGGGGATAAGGAAAAGGAATCGTTCCCTTGATGTACATCCTCTCCTCTATCGTTTAAAGGTAGACAATGGTTAAAAGAATTTCCTTCGCTATTTCTACGAATTAAAGATACTCGTTAGCCAACTTTTACTATTAAAAATTACCTCATGATTGTCTCATTGATTTTAAATAGCAAATCCTATCAAGATATGTTGACTTAAAAACGTTTTTCACTGAGGTTTGATACAAAATAATACAAATTATTGAGAAAAAAGCTATCGTATCGTATGTATAAAAGCTAATTACCTATAATTGTTCTCTAGTACATTGACCTTTAATAATAGTCGTTATATCGTCAACGAGTAATAATTACCGACTACAGGTCGAGTTGTTTACTGATACTTTATTAAGACATTATTTTACAGCGGTTTTAATTATTAAAAATATGAACTTAACTCCTTGTCTTTTAGTAGAACTATATAACTTTTTTAAGGGAAAGGTCTCGTTTTTCGGGAATCAAAAGAATCATTTTTGTTTTATAAAGATCTTGATTGCAATCATTATTTGGGGATGTTAATAACTAGCTGTTCCCGTGCGGCTTCATCTGCATGAATTTTTTTTTTCGTTTTAGCTTCACAGAAAAACATAGTTTTATTGTTCAAATTGCGTAAAATTTTCTATTGCAAATGTCAAAATTCAAATGCTCAAATGTCAAAGGCCTTCAACATTGCCAGGGATTACCGATATTATGGCAATTATTCATCTTTGCTGCTGTTTGCTTGCAATTTTTGTCCCTTTCTAGTACAACATTTTATTTCTCACTCACCTCTAAGTTATATGGTGTGAATATAGCCTAAAGCGTGTCGTAATTATTACAAAAATAATTATTTATAAAATATGCCGATATTACTATGATCCTGCGTTACAAAGAAACGTTTGTTCAGGCTTTATTATATTAGTATAAAAGTATAGATAACGGTCACAAACAGAATAGATATACTTAGTTCAATAGTTAGACGTTGTCATGGTAACATCATACCGAATAGTAACTTCATCTTTTATCACTAGATTTTCCTCGCTATTTCACAGTTAATCCTTGGTATGAATCATCAGAAACGCTTTACGCTCTTAGCTTGTACTATTCTACAACAAAGAGCAGAGGAGTATCTATATGGCGTTACAACATTTGCATAACTGGTGTATTGGGATGAGTCATGCGTGCGGTTTCTATTCGTACGGCCTTTGTTGGGCCCGACGAGAATCCTTTCAACATTTAATTGGAGAGCCAACAACGAAGAACATGACTATATTTATCACTTTTATCTCTTCTATTTATCTCGATTAATGTACTTTGGCTTTATTAACGAATGCAAATGTATTTTGATAACACTAAATACTATTTTTTTATATCATAAAGTGGCAAACGAACAAACGGCCACCTGGATTGCATCCGCAAATGCAGATGCGTTGCCTACCTTTAATCAACAGAGAAGGGGACGCACAGAAAGAGGATATTTCTCCTTCCTATGCGTCCCCTCTTCCGCCAAATCCACTTCCCCTTCCTATCCTTTCCTAATAAAAAAAGGGTGGGAAGGGAAAGAGGACTAAAATTAGGCCTCTACTATTTAAAATAATTTCCACAATTCCTTGTAGAAGTTGAAGGTAATTTTGCATTTTTTTATGGAAATTTATAGATGACATAACAAATAGACGTGACATGGAAACTTTCCTTTAATATTACGAAGTAAGTTTAAAACTAGAGCTTAGTGAGCTACGAGATCTAGAACGAGAACAATGTACAGCGAACTGTATGTGACATAGAAAGACATCGGGTGTTAGTTTCGTGTAAAGTTGGCTGATAGAAGAATAAGAAAAAAAACAAAATCTCAGTCTTAGAAAAAAAAAGTTAATTTTGAAATTAAAATTTTTGGTTTTATTACCAGTTCAATTTTTTTTTCATACAAATGGTATGGGTTAAATGTTATATCTACATTGAAGTCATTTTAATGCATCTTTTATAACACAGTAACACTTTGAACAGATAACGAATATCCCTAGATATTTAGTAGGTATAAATTCAATTGAATAATTCCGTACCGTCTCCTGGTTAAGCGCGATACCAAACAGTGACGATCCGTTAATCGAGAACATCCTGCGAACACCCACGACCCGAATCACAGTTCTCACATAGTTGTCTGAGTTGCTATCACATTTGGCTATTGCCTACCTAGTTTTAGATCGATGGATGTATGTTTGTTAGAAGGTATCTCCGGAACGGCTCTACGGATGTTGATGAAATTTGGTACAGATGCTGAACATAGTCTGGAAGAACACATTGTCAACTACGCTGGCCCAGTGCGGGTGCCAGTGCCAGATATGTGCAGGTTGCATTACAATGTTTTCCTTCAACGTAAGAACGTCGGATAAATGTACATATGTAAATCGAAAATCGAAAAACACATAGTTACATTGCGGAATTCGAACCCAGTACCTACACACTACAAGTAAAGTGCTTAACCCCTGAGCTACCGACGATCTTTTCAAGCAACAGTTAGTATCTAATAAATATATAACATATTGATACATAACAACAGTATCGCTAAATAATATAGACATAATGTGAATTGTTTTCCTACAACAATACAAAGATATAAAACAGTGTTACATTCGATAAATGGAAGCACGATAACCGTTAAAGCCAGTTATCTATATCATTGCGATGGCATAAATCACGTAAGCGGCGGGCGCAAGCAAACAAACACAAGTGCAAACAGAAATACGTTATGCGATCTAAGAAGTTATATTCACGTGAGAAACAAATTCCACGAGTGAACAATGGGTAATATACTTGGTAACGAGAATCAGAGCAGTTCGTTATTAATTTATGGATTGAAACATTTGCAGGAACGTGGTTAAAGCCACCCAAACCATTCTATTAACAGACATCTCATTAATCATTCACGTCTTGATTTCCGATTTAAGAAATCCTAGGCAATCAAATCCTAGAAATAATTTACTAGGCACAAAAATTGCTCCCTTATATCTTTAACATTTAGTAGGTAATTGTCCCTACGTTTTTTAAACATGTCATAATACTAAACATACTAACTACAAAAAGCCAAATTTCCTTTCAACATTTTGTGAACTATTTGTCTATTAACATATCCTAGATAATAGACCCATCTCAGAACTCACTCTAAATAATTATACACAAATTGTGTGTAACATGGGCGTAGTTTACGCGGCATTTCCCGTCCTTTGATATGGTTTGAGCGTAGCTTTGTACTGAGATGGTTAGAACGAGTAATTTTCATAGCGCGTCTATTTTAATATCGGAATCTGTGCAATGTACATTGGTTATTATAAACTATGAGAACTAATTTATTGTTTCGTAATTCATTCGCGGTTCACGTAAAGAAATATTAGCTATAAATACGAGAGGTTTTTAGAACTTTATCTATACAAACATTATATAGAGATTTTATTGTTTGTTTATTTGCATTGATTACGAAACTACTGAACCTGAAATATATTTCCCTTTTACAAAAATCGTTTTCGATTGTTCAATTATTATTTAATCAATATTTTTTTTACTAAATGCCAAAATAAAACGTATATGTCCAAAACAGCAAATGTGTTTCCGAACGAATTAAAAAAAAAAGAACTGTGCTAAGCTAATATTGTGTTGTATTGGCATATTTAGTCTTAAAAATCTTATAGTCCTGAAACGGTTAAGAAGTTACAATATCCTGATGTAACATAGACTGTATTTATTATGCTTTAAACTTACGTAGAATTTTGCAATTTACTTATATTAGGCAATATAAATGTGCTGTTAAACCTAATATTCATAATAAAAAAATCAATTTACGACTTGCAATATTAATTGTATTTATTACAATAGTACAGTTCTGTTGAATATTGGTAACTAGTACACCTGTATGTATCACATGAGTCAAGTGTTCCATTTCCAGGTCACATTAGAATGAACCGTCTTTTGTTTTCATTCATAATCAAAGTAGAAGACACAGAGTAACTTACATGAATATGTTTGCATTGTTTCAAATACAGAGTCATTAAAAAATTTTGCTCTACAAATGTACTGTTGTTCTAAATCTATTGTTTATTTTTTATTTTTTTATACTGGCAATAATAATATAGGCTTATAAACATTGGCCCATATGTGACTTCTTTACTGCCACAATTAACAAGAATGTGACTGTGACATTTTATATTTGAATTACTTTTCTATGGTTTGGAAGTAGCATATTTTTTTTTTGCAATATTGGTATATATAATATAGTGATGTGTAATTTATTTTTTATTTGAGCATGTTTTTTATTATTTCTATATAAAGGAAATAGACAAGTTCTTTTCCAATAGTCTATATAACTGCTGTATATTTTGATATTTATTTAAATTATGTTTAATATGTAATTAATAGAATTGTTATTCCCAAACAGCTTATGTTAGTTTAATAAACCGTTAGCATTTTATTGTTTTCAAATAAAATTCAACAAAGAAAAATGTGATTAATATTTAACCAATTAAATGAGTCCAATTAACAAATAAGCCAGGACTAATGTTATTTAGATATAAAACAATTGGCTGGTATTTGATGTTTAAACAATAAATACATTATTGTATGAAAGTTTATTTATCATTTTTAATTATTATTTTTAATTATATAATATCTATTTGTTTACAATAATTACTTTTAGTTTTAAATTCAATTTTTTATTAAACCATAATTTTTTACATGAAGTTTAAGCATATTTATTTCAGTTGCAGTATAAAAATGAATGAAAGTATTTATAGAAAAAAGAGAAACAGATTAAACATAAAAATCCTTTGTGTACCAAAACCAGGTTTTAAACAAAACACAAAATATTAAAATATCTATGCATGATAATATGTCACCGTGAATCGCCGGCCGTGTACATTTTCAGTTCTTTTAGGAAGTATTGAACATTATTTGATTAGACATCACGCAGCTCTGAATAACTAGATGATATTTCTCATACAGCAAAAACCTGGCTAGAATGTATTCATAAGATTCGTAAACGGCTAAAGTAATGAAAATAATTCCGGTCCAAGAGTGTATAATAACAAAAGTTACCTTGGAATACAGTTGGATGGCGTCCTGTCCACTTCCCAGGCGGCAAAAAGTTTCATAGGAACAGGTTTCGATGCGTTCGTCATCTTTTCGGATTTATTTTTCTCCGTCATTTTAAATCGACACTGATCAACCAGGTACAACTTTCACGGCACTTAACTGACGGTTTTAACTGCCATTGTTATTTAATCACTAAACATAACTCTAGAATCATATCAGAAATACCGCTGTACGAGAACAAATAGAACCGGCAGATAAATGCACCTATACTCAGTGCACATTCAAATCGGACTTATAATATCAGCTACGAATAAACAGCACGGCGTAGGGCGTTCGTTCGATACATTTGACACTTGACACGCAAATGTTGCCACACCCCGGGTTATAAATTTTAACATAAAGATTATGCAAAACAAAATTTGGTAATATTCACAGATAAATAAAACCTTACTTTGTGGAGTTATTTATATAAAATTAGCTATCACCCGCGACTTTGTCCGCGCTAAATTAAAAAAAAAACACTACATGAGTAACATATGTATTCTTCATCCATACTAAATTTCATCAAGATCCATGCAGTCATTCTGGAGATACCGTCTAACAAAATTCATCCATCCATCTAAACATTCGAATTTATAATATCAGTAAGCAACATCTTTTTATTAAGTTTAACAGTTGACCTTTTAGAGTAGATTCATAATTTTACAGTTCACCTGAAAAGTAAATGAACACTGCTGTATATAGATAGGCCTAATCCAGTGGTCGACAAACTTATTATTCAAAGAGCCAAAAATGAACATTAGAACAATTTAAAAAAGTTGGAGCTAAATCTGCTTGTTTTGTAAACTATTATTACACTTTATTTTAACATCAATTTGAACTACCTATCAATCTTCTAACTTAAACAAAACAATATACATGTTCTCTATTTATAGGAGATTCTCAATTTATCAAAATAAGATGTAATTTTTTTCTTACGAAATTGTTTTAAATAAAATATTATTGCGCCTCCCGTGGATATTTGTACCAGGGCCGCACTTAAAGACCGAAAAAGCCACACGCGGCTCTGGAGCCGCACTTGCCAACCACTGGTCTACTGGATGGCATCCATAGAATTTTGTATGAAATTAGGAGAACTGTTAAATCATCAATTGGTACGTTGACTTGAAGAACCAAAAACAGTTCATAAAAATATCCTTAGGTTAAAATAACACAACCAATGTATATAAAAAAAAAATGAAAAAAGGAGTATTTTTGAAGTTTCAATAAAACAAGAATTCAATCAAGAAATTTGTATTTTCAAACATAAAATATAAAAATGTATAATAGATTTATGTTAAACATAATAAAAATTATCACTACTGTATAAATCTTCATACATCTAATGGAATGGCACAAAAAAAAATCGTTTAAATATAGAAAACCCCTAATCAAGTAAAAATGTTTACTTGTAACTCAAAAACCTTGTAAAAAATCACCTATCTTATAACTACGACATTAAGACTAGACCAAATTATAACATAAAAGAGACAAATAATGTCTTAAAAATATAATTAGGGATAGTATCATTTAAAAACAAAATTGAAAATAAATCTCAAAAATATATCTCAAGTTTTACTAAAGCTTTAGTATTTTCGTTGAGTATTGATCGTACACATTTCAAATTGGTAAAATACAAAAAACATTTGCAAAAAGCAATATTTGTCTATGTTTTGTTTGTTTTTCAAATTTACATGGGATTTAAATTGCACATGTACATAAGACTGTGGTAAAGTACATAAAAAATAGTGCAGAAGAATTAAAAAAAAAACTTCAATCTATTTTTAAACCGTCTTCATTGTTTTTCTCAGTAAAGGCTTCTGTTTTTAAAACTCAATTTTCATAGAAATGATAAAAATATTGATTAATATTGTACTTGGCCATTGTGGTTGACTATGGTATAGTCACCCTTAATTTATGGTAGGCTCTGAGTCCCTCATTGGGAACATAGTGAACTGATGATAACTCCTAAATATACCGTTGAATTTTAAAACTAATTTTGGAAGTTATTTAAAAATTCTTTAAACTTATTACAAAATTTAGGAAGCACTTTTAGATGTAAAAAACTTAAAAACAAAATCATAAAAACTTACTAGAGTAAAGTTTTTTTTTTGACATGTTACGGTCATTATATCTGAGATAGAATTGGCTCAACACTTCAGTTTCCTTTGACAATATGGTGTTTGTATCTTCAATGTACTCGAGTATCATTCATGTTGATCCGTTCACTTAGCAACCTCTGGCGGACAGTCTGGTTGCGCGGATGGGTGTGCAGCGCGGAACGCCGGATGATTCTCTAGTTCTCTATCAATGCGCAGAATTATTGGAAAAGGACGTAAGTCAACGTGGAATCTGAAAAAAAACATTAGAGATTTAGAAAGTAATAAACAATACTATTATGATTGTGTTATAGTCAAAAAATCGCATTTCATTCATATTAAAAGATTAGCTGTAGCCTGCGACTCTGTCCGCGCAGAATTCAAACAAGATGTAATAAGTAGAGTATGTGTTCTTCCAGACTGATTAAGTCGACTGTTGAGCCGTTCTGGAGATACTTTCCAACATCCATCCAAACATTCACATCTATATCTATATATATAAAAGAAAGTCGTGTTAGTTACACTATTTTTAACGGCTGAATCGATTTGACTGAAAATTGGTGGGCAGAGCTTAGAACCAGGAAACGGACATAGGATCATTTTTACCCTGTTTTCTATTTTTTGTTCCGCGCGGACGGAGTCGAGGGTAAAAGCTAGTTAATAATAAATAGCAGCAAAATATATATATATCCAAATAATGTATGCAGTATTACTAAATGTATCAATGTTTTTACAAACTACTGAGACTACCTCCTTGCATTAAACACTTGTGGCACAAGACAGCAGTCAGCCAAGGTGATTTCATCTCCCACACAATACTTCCCCGCTGATGAAGACAGCAATTTCTCCACAGCTCTAAATCCTCGCATGATCCAATGCTGCGCCCACTCCTTCTTCTTCTCTTCTCCCACATGTATCAGAACTATTAGATTTTGAAGGGGTTGTATACCTGATGAAATAACCTGAAGTAACAATGTTACATAATTAATTTACTATTAAAAATAATTGTAATAAATTCCAAGTTGATATTTTCAACACTTCACTTCAACTTAATTTTACCCGACTGATGGAGGAAGGTACGCAAATGAAGGGGAAATATTTTCTTTCTATTCAAGGGACAAACTTCTGTCAATGAAAGGTAAGCAGATGCCTATAGGTTTCGGGAGCTTTGCTCTTTCAGCCAATTAAGGTAGCTGCTTGCTCATTTGTCATCTTATTAAATAAATAACACAACCAACAAAGTGACTTGGAAATAACTAATCCTATATTTAGAGTACTGTAGTAATAGTTTGACTTACCTCACATATTTCTCTTACTTTGGCTCTCTTGTAACAATCTTGTGGCATTAGTGGCCTTTGTGGCCGAGTTTCTTCTAGATAATGCATTATACTCAAAGATTCTATTATTGTATGCCCATCTGAAATAAGAAATAAGTAATGTTTTTTTAGAATATAATATTTATTTTTATTAGTATTAATTATCTGTCCATATCAAATTATGCATATGTTTTTATGTTTTGCACTAAATGTTTATTAAAAACACACTTATTGAAATTATTACTTCCGATGAAAAGATCCAATAAAATTCCGCATTTCGTCTGAGGAGTGTGGTGGCGGAGGCCTAATTTTAGTCCTCTTTCCCTTCTCACCCTTTTCTTATAAGGAAGGATGGGATTTAATGGAGGAGGAGATGCATAGGAAGGTTAAATATTCTCTTTTTGTGCATCTCCTTCTTTGTCGATTGAGGGTCGGCAATGCAACTACAATTGCGAATGTCTATGGGCAGCGACCGCTTCACCATTTCGGCGAATTCATGTGGCTGCTTGCTTGTTTGCCACCTTTTAATATAAAAAAAAAGATATCCTATCTGATTATCATTTATTAATCAGTCTTTATATTTAGTTTTATGAATTACAACTTACCAATAGATAATGATGGTACTTGCTCCATTGGATTGACTTCCCTGTATTCATTGCAGTGTTGTTCCCCACCCCCTTTTATAAGGCTAACAGCTTTGATGTCATATGGAATCTCTTTCAAATTGAGAGCAATTCTCACACGCCATGAGCATGAGCTCCGCCAGTATGAATATAGTACTGGCTAAAAAGTTGAGAAAAAAAAGTATTAAAAAAAATTATAAGAATTAAAAATTAAAAAAATTATGAAAATTATTTTTTATCAGAGCTGGGTTTGATGCTTTTGTCATTAAAGACTTTTGTAAGGTGCATGTTTTTATTGCCAATCTAAAAAGAAGCCAAACAGGAGGAAGGAAGAAAGGAAATTTTGATAAGAAATAGTAAAAGAGAACAAATTGACATATATATTACATTGACTTATAAATTAATTTTATACACATTAATGGAAACACCCAGAAAACTTGTATAAATTAAAACTGGTTCAACTAGTTGCAAAATCTAATCTGCAACTTTGGAATATTTTTTTTTTAAATTTCTAATCAATAACAAAATAAAACCTTTTGTGTTATTTCTTGCTTGCTCATGGCTATCACTTGATATTTATATTTTTCACGTAATAATTAGAATTGTAATATTGTCTAGGATGCTGCTGAGATCGCGAGACAAACAAAACTGTTGCTGATAACTTGTAGCTGGCACTCTAGAAAACCGGTATGTAAATATGAATAAAAACAAGTTGTTATTAACTTACCTTTGCCATGGCGGGAATATTTCCGTTATATTTCGAGTAGAAAGCAATTTTGGCGGCGTTTTATTCAGCGGTATAATAAAAATTTGTTTTATAAATGTTTAAAGACCCCACGGAAATTCAATTTTTTTAATGTTGTAAATTGATTTTAATATTTTTTTCCATACACGAACGATGATATACATAAAAAAATTATTAATACCTTAGTTTGTTTTCGTTAATTTAATTACAAAACCTGAATTCTAAAAAGAAAATGCTAATCGAAAGCCCGCATGAATTCGTGAATCTGAAGTGGCCTTGAAGTTTGACATTTACGTTTACGATCGGATACTGTAACAAGTTGTTCATCTAAGTGGAGCTATGATTTTGGAATTTATTGTAATAAAGTAAGCTATTCACTAGAAATAGGGCCATTTTATATGGTACTCTGATTAATAAAAAATAAGCTTAAAAAAAGTAGGCGGAGCTTAAAAACAAAATACTTTTTCATTATTAGCTTATCACGAACTTCTCACTGTTTACTTGTTTACTTTTCATATTCCGCCATCGTCGTGCTATTTCAAAATAAGTACTTGTATTTTGTAAATTGTTGTTTTTTTACAGATTTTAATACAAAGAACGCGTTTCCTTAACTTTTATCGACATAAATTATTATTTATGTATGTATGCACTATCATTATTCCTTTTAAAATGGCGCGGGTAATTAGTAAACAGTTTACTATCCAAGGAAATAATTTAAACTTTGTATGAAACTGCCTGAGTTTGATTTTTTTTAATGTTTTATATGTAATAAAAAGTATTCGTCAATATGACTACAGAAGTTGTTTCAACATTTTTTTGCGAAAAACCTTCAGCGTTGGAAAATGAGAACAAAGAAGTCGAAGATTTAAGTATTCAGTTCCTTAATTTGATTGATGAACTAAACAAAAAACTTGAAACATTCCCATTTCCAGCAGCTATAAAATGCATTTATAATCCAACAATATACGCAAGACAAACCTTTGAAATGTACGTTCGTAAATACTGCAATACAAAAAAATCTATAATGTTTTTTGGGATGAACCCAGGACCTTTTGGAATGTCACAAACTGGCGTAAGTGAGTGTTATCATTTATTTATTTTATATGGGAGTCGTACAGCTAAAGTAATAGCACTACCAACTACCATAGTTGTTTTGGGAGCCAATAAAAATACCTCAATTGTAGATATTGTTTGACTTTATCAGTGGGGAATGGAATTTATCGTAAACTAATGCAAAATTATTGATTGATAAAATATTTACTATAACAATTTACCAAAGAAAACTATTGTAAAGGGATAACTTGTTAATTTAAAAAGAAAAAAAATATAGTTTGTGTCTATGAAGTTATTTAAAGTGATATATAGTCTAAAAATTCATGCAGGTACCTTTTGGAGACGTGAGTTCTGTGAGAGATTGGTTGGGTATAGAAGGGCCTGTTGGAAAGCCACCCAAAGAGTTAGAAACCCGTCCTGTTAGAGGCTTTGAATGTACTAGAACTGAGGTAAACAAATAATATATTTTATTTAATACTTAAGTTAAAGTCACTGGTGTTTGTCATATATTGCAAACTTTTATAAATGCAATATGTTCACGTGTACATTGGATTATTGTTGCACGCATTTGGAAATTAAAAATGAAACATTATTACAGATAAGTGGCAAAAGATTCTGGGGCTTGTTAAAAGAAATATGTGGCACTCCTGAGAAATTTTTCGAAACAAGCTTTGTCTACAACTATTTAAATCAGCAATGGATGAAGACAAACGGTTGCAACCTCACTCCGGGTGACTTCAAAGTAATTTTTTTAAATAGAATAGGGCTAATAAAAAAATGCACTATATAATTTACATGTTAGGTACACAATTTTATTAGAAAAACTTTGGAGGAGTCTCTTATAAAATAACACTGTCCGTTGCTTTGCAGGTAACTGAAATGAAAGCATTGTATGAAATTTGTGATCCAATTTTTATAAAAGTTTTGGAACTGTATAAGGTGCAAACAATCATTGCTGTTGGTAAGTTTTGTGAAACTCGAGCACATAAAGCAATTGAAGAATATCTACCATCTAAAAGGAAAACTATTAAGGTATATTTGTCAAGTTATTTTTGGCTATAATTTTTTTTTTGATCTTATTTAAATTACAACTGGATTATTGCAATAATAATAATAATACTAAAACTTTATTATGGACACATAGTCCATACAAAATCAACTTAGAAATAAAATAAATAAAATTACAACATATGTAGACATGTCCACATGGCTAATACGGGACAGTTCAAGCCCACTCTATCAATAATTTGCTTATATTTCTTTCAACCATTCCAACTAAACTTTTGCTAGGCAAATCCTAGATCGCAGTCATGAATATCATCATCAACAGCCTTGATCTGCCCACTGCTGGGCATAGGTCTTTCCCAATGCCTTAATGCATGAACATAACAAAACTGACAGATTTTAAGCAATAATAGTATAATGTTCGTAAGAAACAGGATTCTTACCACGATTAGGCTGTTCACGGGCTGACTGGTGTTGTGCGGTAGTGTAAAAAATGTTAAAGATAGCCGTATCGGTCTACCTTCTTTCTGATTCGGCGACCACTACCACTGTCCGCGTTCTCACTGCACATTAAGTCCGCACTCAGTGTTATTTTTGTTTGTCGACAACAGTCAAAGAGCCTAATCGTAGTAAGAATCCCGTTTCTTACGAACATTATATTAGTAAAAACCACGAAAGTTTAAAGTTATATAACAATAGTATGTTCAGATGTAGTATATACATAAATCATTACAATCGCACTTACTAAAGTTACAGTAAATTTTAAGGTACTGTATCTCCCACACCCGAGTCCTCGTACAGTCAACAATAACAACTGGGATCAAAAGGCACTTGAATATCTAGAAAGGTATGATTTATTAAAGTATTATAAAGATTGATTAATTTTTATATTCATTCAGCATCACTAACCAATCTGGCAAGTTCATTGTAACAAGTAGCATAGCTGTGAAAAGCAGATTAAGAATACTCATGGATCTCCATATTACTTATGTTTATTAAATTAAAAAAATAATTATATTTTATAGATTTTTCATTTAATTTAAGTATTAAAATAAGATGATTTTATATTTAGTATTATGCTCACTTTCATGTCTTTTGTTTGTACATTATTATCCTATTTAATACAAGTATGTGATCTTTAATATTTAAGTATTATTTCATAAAAATACTCAACAAGTTATGAAAATAAAGATAGGTACTTAATGCAGTAAAAAAACGAATGGAGTTTTGATTCATTGTAAGCAATTAACCTTCAGGATAAACATTCCTATACAATAATGCAAATGTGACTGTTCTTGTTGTAAACTGGGTATTGTATAAAATTAGATTTTAATAAACATGCCAACTGTGATCATATCAATATATTTAATAATTGTTTTTTATTAATTAAGAAACGGCTTAACTCACGTTTGATCGTCCGGTGACGGCACCGGACGATCAAACGTGAGTTAAGCCGTTTCTTAATTAATTAATTATGATGTCTCACGAAAGTTTAAACAATTTAATTGTTTTTTATTTCCCTTTTTTTTTTGCCTATTTATAAGGTACAAATGTAAAAGAAAACCTTCCTGGTCATTAATGTACATGGCTTAGTAATTTTTTTAGTCATTTTCGCCCATTTTCAATAAGAGCCTTAGGTTACAATTAAAAAAATGTTAACAGTATAAAAATTTATATCTTACAATAAATATTACAGCTAAAACTAAAAATCCATTTTAACAATATCTTCAGCAGTTTTTGCAACCTCTTCTTTAGTTACATTCTTCACCGTTTGTTTTTCTACTGCTTTTACATTATTTTTGGGTTGCGTCTGATTTGAATCTACCTTTTTCTTGATATCAAGAAATTGTTTGTCAATTTCGCCTATTTTTTGTTTAATCTGAAAGGATAACACTTTAATTCTATATTCAAAATTAAACAGGTTTGTGTTGTATTTGTTATATCTTTACAACATTCAAATGAATTACTCAAAATATTAAACTTACATTTTTTAATCCTAGATTAACTGCCTTTGCTTTTGTTTTCTTTAAGCTTTTTGCTCCTGCCACCTTAAATACGTTTGCTTTTGGTGTTCTTTTATCTTTTTTACCCATATTTTACTATCTTAAATCGCAAATTTAACCAAAAAACCAATGTTTATATCGTCTTGGTTCGAATTTTAGGTTACAAAAATTGGGAATGTATTATTTTTAATGATTACTGTCATTTTTGCAGCATAGACAAAACTAATACAGATAACAAAGATTCATGAAGATAATCAATTGATGTTCGATATTCTTCTTCAGTGGAAAAAAAAATGTGCAAAAAATTATCAAAATAACTGAAAACATTTACATACATTCTTTCTCAGTTATCTAATTATATTTATAGTATTGTACGCAGAGATAATGAGTCTTAGTAAGGGAAAATTCTTTCCCGTTGGGCCGATCTGCCCGACCGACTGTCTGAACAATTGGTGCAATGGGAAAAAATCGGTCGAATGAGAAATTGTGTTCCCATTCGATTGATGCTAATCGAATCGACAATTTCATTGAAAATTAATTGACACAATTAAATATTTAGTATTAAGTAATCAAAGAAACGTCAAATTCCAGACATGGCAGTCGTTACGAAATTTAATTTTTTTAGTTATCTTATGGTAATTGTAAGATAAAACTAATTCAGATTGAAAATGTTTGTTTGTTATGCCATTTAGTTATGTAAAACTCAGTTTTGTCCACAACATTGATAGGTATAAAAGATATACCTTACAACCAAAAATCCAAACATGAGAGATCATAATAGCATAACCAGTTTGTATTAATTTCTTTGCAAATAAATCAATTTCATTTTTAATTTATTAAAATGAATTTTTATTCAACACGACTGTACATAAAAGAACCTATACATAAAAGAAAGGCGGGCGTCGGACAAACAGGAAGAAAATTCCCATTGGGCCAATCGATATTGAAGATTGGGTGACCGATTGACCTGACGGGTAACATTTGAAATAATAAGTTCTAATTTATCATGATCGTAGATCGATCCACTTAAAACTAATTACTTAAAAATCTTAATCTTATACATAAAAAACTGCGACGCTCGTTCTATAAAAAAAAAACTACAACATTTTAATACGTCTTTTATTGTTAATAAACATTTGATACAAAACATTATAAAATAAAACGAAATTATTTGTTAACCGTAATTATAATATGGTTCTCGATTTAAAACATTACTCTCACTGTCTTGTAATTTTATTACTGACAGGAAAGTTAATAACTCACGAGTAGATAACAAACAATAATTATTACATCACTCAGGTATTTTGGTAATACATGAGTCATGAATAATCGTCAAAAATCAAAAATAATCAACATGTATTAAAAATCCTAAAAAACAAAATGCGCACAAGAAGAATGCTAATTGCATAAATTACAATTACACAATAAAATTAACAAATACCAATTACAATATTTATAATTTAAATTGTACAATTTTGTTAAAATCGATTATTCTCGGAACAGTTTTTTTAAAGTAGATTTAAAAATAGACGAAAAGTTAGTTTTTCTTCACATGTAATTGTATTAATTACACAAGTCCTTTTTTTCGGTATTTTAAAAAAAATTACGTTTCTCTTTAAATTAAGTTCTAAACATTTCAATCACACAGGACAAAATCAACACTATTCTTTCGTAACTCGCTCTAAATAAATTAATATTTAAGTGATAGATGGTTTATTCTTCGTCCGTAACATCAGGTTCAGCTTGTTCATCTTCACTGACTTCCGCCACAGCTTCGGTTTGTTCTGGCACAGCGTCAGTTATGATCTCCGGACTCTCTGGCTCCTCCACAATCGGTTGTGATTCCACTTCAGGTATATCGCTGATAAGAATAACAGTAAGATTGATTATTTTAAAAATACACATTTATCTATAAAATCCATATACAAACCATGAAGGAATAGGAGGAGGAAACTTTGCGGAACACTAGTCCTTCATTGTGAGTTTTGGGTACATCATGTAGCTTTTAAAATCGTTCAGTTATAAATTTTACCTTGCTTCTACCTCAGCAACATTGTCACCAGAGGCACTGTGTGATAGTTCTTCCAGGCGCTGTGCAGCCAGCTCAGATTCTTGTCTAGCAATTTCAGCCAATTCTGCAGCCTGTTAATATTGATTAAAATTTTAAAATGTCTATGTAAATGATATCGATGGATGGATTCAATTTAAAAAATACATTACCTGTCTTGCTAATTCTGCTTCGCGTTCTTCTTGTGCTTGTCTTTCCAATTCTTCTAAGCGAGCCAGTTCCTCTTGCCTCCTCTGTTCAGCTAGTCGCTCCTCTTCAGCTAAGCGTGCTTCTTCAGCGTGTTTCGCTTCCTCTGCTAATCTGGCTTCTTCAGCGAGTCGTGCTTCCTCAGCTAATCGAGCTTCTTCGGCGAGTCTGGCTTCTTCAGCCAATCGGGCTTCTTCTGCAAGGCGAGCTTCCTCTGCTAGCCGAGCTTCCTCTGCTAGTCTTGCTTCCTCTGCTAACCTTGCTTCTTCGGCTTTTCTGGCTTCTTCTGCTAATCTAGCTTCTTCCGCTCGTTTGGCTTCTTCAGCGGCTTTCCTAGCCTCTTCCGCTTTTCTTGCTTCTTCTTCAGCTATCCTAGCTTCTTCTTCAGCTTTGCGTTTGGCTTCTTCAGCTTTTCGTGCTTCTTCCTCCACTCTCTTTTTTTCAGCAGCCTCTCTTTCCGCCTGTATGAAATCATTTTTGTTACCTTTTGACAATCCTTGCTTTCAACAAATCATCAAAAATTGTTATCACTTTACCTGAGCCTTGCGTTCTAATTCACGTTTTGCCTCTTCTTTTAGAGCCCTATAAAAATTGAGTCCAAATTTATTATTGATTACTTTATTTAGAAATATTATCAAGTCACATATAAATTAAAAAAATATATACTCACTTTTCTTCAGCGGCACGAGCCTCTTCCTGCCTTTTCCTCTTGATTTCGGCCAAGTCAGCTGCTGGTGCAAGGACCGGCTCCGCTGTAGTAGCCCTGAAGCGAGCCGCACGATCTGCCTTCGCTGCTTTTAGCTCTAACTCAGGGTCCTCCATCATTGACGGCGCCTGGAACTTGCGGCTTGGCCTCCACGGCAGCAGCTTCACTGCACCGCGGCCAATGTTAAACTTGGCTACCATTGTAGTGACCTTACGAGAAATGATTAGCTCCTGCCTCTCACAAAGCTACTCATTTCTAAGTTATTAATGCCAATAGTCGTTGATTCAGTTAGCGTATGACACACTAGTCGCTCATGAATGAAGTTAGCCGTAATAACAGCTTCTAAAGCTCGATGAAATTTTTTAATGCAATTTTTATTTTGATATTTCTCCTTCTAAGTGTTTCATGCTGTGGGGCGTGAATGATGTTGGCATACGCTGGCATTTTGTGTACCGTGCACACACAGGCAACTTGCATGATGTGGTTCCCAAACTGTACAATATTTATTACGGTTTTTCATATTACCGCAACGTTGTGGTTGTGATTCAAGCAATTTTTTACACTAGTCCTCTTCTAATTTACAATTGTTTTCGTATCATACTATAATACTATCAATATTTACAATTTCATCAATTAATTAAAATGATTAGTCGAGATTGCATAGCATTAACAAGCATGGATTTTCAAGCATGAAAAGGGTCACAAACTATAGATTACTACAACATTCAAACAAATTAAAACAACTAAAAATGTGACAAAATATTTATTGTTAAAATCAGTTCTGTTAAATGGAAACGAGACGTCTCGATTACCGGTAAAGTGGCGGACGGACCGCGTTCTTACAACATTCATTTTCATCAAATGTTGTCGTTCGTAAATATAAAAAAAATATAACAACTGATAAAATAATAAAAAATATATGATCTGTGTTAGTCGGAGGGTGTTATACCGAGATCAGAGAGCGCGAAGTCGGTCTCTAGGCGTAGCTAGGGCCTCGGAGCAGACAATAGGCCGATTTAACCAAATATAAACTAAGATGTCCATGTCATTTATTCTGGTTTTAAATATACTTGTTGTACTGTTGGTTGTAATGTATTTAAACTTTTATGGTATAAAATTTACACATTATTTTTTAATTTGTGCTTGTGAGTTGAATTTATTTGATGATTTATAGAATTTTTGTTATCTGTATTTATTTCACGGTAATATAGTTAAAATATAACCTATATTGATTTTAAAAATGGAAACATGACAGGGATTTAAATAACCATAGACAATAAATAGCATGGAGCAACGTGATGTGACTGAGCCCTAGTGACGTGCCCTTTCCCTAGCTACGCGGGTCGAGTTCGCGGCCGAGCTACGCGCACTGCGCCGCCGTCGGCTGTTGCTGCGCGCCGCCCGCTGTAAGAGACACCACACGCAGTGTTAGATACCGTTTATACCATTTAATTTTTATTACTGCTCGTTTTATGCACCGATAGCTTCGGAGCGAAGAAGCGAATTTTAGACGATTCTACGGCCAAATAAGTAAACCACTGTAACAGACTTTGATTGAGTAATTTTTTCGATTTAAATCCCATTTCATTAAAATATATTCTATAAAGGGGATAATTTAAATTACTAACAACAATCCTAAACAATGTAGACCTACGTGTGGATTCTCGAGGATTCACAGGTTTTACTCCTTTAATTATAATAATCTTGTACCTAAATTAAGGAACTATAACATTCAATTAAAATGTATGTTTTTTTTCTACAGATTTATCACAGTATAACAACTGATGTCCAATTAACTGATTCAGGTGCCAAAAATAATGAATTTAAAATGAAAACGAACTCTCATTACGTGACATCTACAAAAGATTGCTAAGATGTTGCTATTTACATGGATTTCAACATTCGGTTTACTTACAAGGCCTTCGTTATTTAAAATTATCTTTAATAGAATTATGCGTAGGGCGAAGCGAGTTCTAGCTATGATACTACTGTCCGAAATACCTGTGGCTTTTTCGCCCTCCAAGCCGGCGGCTGCGAGCCTATTCTTCGCATAAAACGAGAGCAGGTTTACGTCGTCTCTGATGCTGAGCTCCTTGTAGAGCGGCCGGCGATTGGAGAAGGCCCTATTGCCCGAGTAGTGCACGCACGCGAGGTGACCACGTCCTGGGGAACACCTCGAGGTTACAGGGGCAAGCTGGTTCTAGCTGTTAGTCCGGACACATACGGAAGTAGGAAAACCGTACATTAACATTTAGTCTGTTAGACATCGTATTGAAGTTAGTCGAACCTGAGCCGGTACCTGTGAACTTCTTAGCGGGCTCATTGTAGTAGGACATGTTGTGGATACTGTCGGACACGCTGCGGAGGGGAAGCAGTAGTTTTGCTACGTACGCGTCGTTGCTGAAGCGGTAAGGAATAGGTTCGCCGTAGGAGTACCTGGAATTTCGTCACAAGCAAAACTTTCAACAGCACATAAAATAACAAGGTTATTACAATATGCTCACCAAGGTTAGGATAAAATAAATTTTACTATTAGTCCATTTCCTTCGAGACGATTTACTTCTAGACATTAACTGTTGATGGCAAAAGAATAATTACAATACTCGTTAGAAGCATCATTAATTTTACGTTAGCGAATCAAAAAACATTCTTATTTCAAATAAAACGTAGAATTTTCATTCGAACTGTAGACAAACATTATCTGGCATTTAACCAGTCTATAATTAAAACAGTGTGCACAAGTTTGTGCGTAGCGTTAGCGCGCGCTTTTGGCTGGCAACTCTACACCCACGCCGGAAACACACATCAGAGCTTGAAATATCATAGGCAAAAGATGACCCAAGAGTTATAAAGACCTTCGTGAAAATTAAAGTGTAACTATACATCCCTAGACGACTTCTAGCGTATTAACTATCAAAACATAGTGTGGGATATCAAATTTCACGCACCTCTAATGGTACAAAAATTCGATATAAATTGTATTGTGAAACCATGGATCAATAGAAGGCGTTGAAGGGCGTAAAAGTATAGCTTAGTTATGATTTAGTGTATCGCATTTTTGGCAATTATTAAATAGTAAAACAAGATGTTAGAAAATCTAAAATCCCTAGCAAGTCCTAAGTCGACCATTTTTCCATTTAAGCATGGCAGAAAGTTCTAATTACCGAACGATGTCCCGCGTGATAATCTGTCAATGTCAATAACGAGGAGTTACCGTTGCATCAATGGCGCGTTTATTTTTATCCTGTTACGTCAACCAAAAATAGTTCCGAACTATTAATAGAAAACTACCACTGACCCTGAAGAGTGAAGTACATCCGATTTAATTATTACAAGGTAAACTCAAGGTGAACACAAGGCTTACCCTATATTTTATCTTACAATGTTGAAGAAGTCTTTAATTACTTTATATTGATATGAAACATGTTTGAATACAGTATACGTGCGTTTTAGGGGAGGCGGGGGGGGTTCCATTTGGAAATTCCGCGGCTCCTTATCATCGCTGTGCAATCCCGACATAATCACACTTGTCTCCGCAAGGGTGAAGTGCATAATAAGGCATTTTTGATAAAAAGGAGGGTAGTTTTGAAGAGGTACTTTTTCTAATCCGCTACTGCTGCTAAGTACTACTAGATACTTACGAGTAGATGGTGTCAAGTGGTGCAAGGGACTTGGCACGCGGCACGACAGAGCGTGCGCGGTGCAGCAGCGCCGCGGTGTCTGCGCGGATGCGACGGGTCTCATCCTCGAACAGCTGCAAGTCAACATTGCATTTGTTAAAGTAAATGAAAGCTATACATACACAGGTATAGTGTGGTTTTCGGGCAGTGCTATAAAGCAATATTTGTTACAACATCTTGTATCTTAGCCTTGAAACAATATATTTCGCTATAGGTTGTTACAATAGCGGATAGCGTATTACATTTAAACACTAACATTAGACGAGAGAGTGGGTTTGTCGCAGCGCAAATGCAACTCCTTTCACGCACAGATGAGGTATTTGAAAGAATTATTAATGCATTATTTAGGCCTACCTTCGTAGATTCAGAGCGGAAGAAGTCATCAACAGCGGAGACGGCGAGCGCGGGGCGGCGGCGGTATGCGATGCGGTCGAGCTCGCGCAGGATGACGGAGGGGCGCACGCGCACTCGCACCACGTGATGGGGTGGCTCGGGGTACGTGGCGAGTCGGGTCAGTGCGCGCGACTGCGGCCGGTAGATTAACTCAGCCTGAAAGTAGGCTAGGTTTAATATTTACTATCAAATAAAAGAAATCTACTGAATTATACGATGAACATATACGTAACTTTGGCTTGCTAACGACCTATGTTAAATGGTAAAAAGGTTAATATTCCGGTGGTAAATTTTGATACCAAATAAGGCGAGATGTATTTGATGATTAATGTATTTAAATACATTTCATAAATGTTTACCCTAACCGAGCCAAAGTACTACTGTGATATTCTACTACCGAAACACTTGAACTTGGACAAATATATATATATATTTGTCCCTGTTTTCTGAAAGATAGTGAGAGGGAAGATATATATTTGTACATTTTGTACATTTGTACATTGTTTCGGCAGTGGAAACCGTTCTGTTGAGAAATAAATTCTAGTATGACAAGCTTACATACAAAGCTGAACATAAAAACATGCGTTAAATTTTAGAACTTCGATGAGGTTTTGTTTGCATGACTATAACTAAGTTACGAATTATCTTACTTCTTACTAATATTATAAATGCGAATGTTTAGATGGATGGATTTTTGTTACAAGGAAACTTCAAAACAGCACTAGATTACATTTGGCATAAATATAGAACAAAGTATGATAGAACACATAGGGTTTTTTTTTAATTCCACGCGGACGAAGTTGCAGGCGACAACTAAAAATTCATGGATTTATGAGTGTTGTTCTCTGTCTGTTTGTGTTTTATTTTTAAAAGCTAATTTTTTATAATATGTTGGCGACATGCCAAACATCTACATCACACCTGTAGAACCATGCGCGTGCCGAATTAAAACCAACTGTTTAAATTAATGAATATTTAGTTTCAGAACGTTGTGAAATGTGTTCGAACTCTGGACATACCTATACTAACTCGTAACCCATACAATAGCTCTTATAATTAAACAACAGAGAAATCCTGATTGTGATGCAAGTTTTTTTAAATTTACTAGCTGCAGACCGCAACTCCGTCCGTACAGAATTAAATAAAAACTTTATAAGTAGCCTATGTTCTTCCAGACTACGGTCAATATCTGTGTCAAATTTCTTCAAGAATTGTTGATCAGTTCTGCAGATACCTTCAAACAATCATCCAACCATCTATCGATCCATACATCCATCTAAACATTCTCATTTATAATAGTAAAATTTGACGTCTCGTAAAAATGTCGCAACTTTAAATGTATCTCAATGAACTTTATGTCAAAGGTTTTTCGAGAGCACACATAGGTATGCTGTTTTGTACATTGCAACAAGCTAGATTCTAAAATGCACATTGTACATCGGCAGCATACAATCAAAGAGTACATAACATAATGTTGATATATATTACGTCCTAAAATTAGATATCAGGAAGCGTTATATAAATGTGATCTTTTCATCGTTACAAAAAAATAAATCGAAGCAAGATGCTTGTAGAATGCGAGAGCGAGCCAAATGCATGGGGACTTTATTACACGTATCAATAGCGTGATGACTCAAACGTTTCTCCGTCAAAGTAAAATTAGACGAAATAACAACTCGCTTGCGTTCTACGTAGCATTTATGTATTTGTTTTTTATTCGTGACTTTATAAAGAAAGAAATACTTTATAAGCCATTAATAATATTTGTGGCCAGGATTACATGTGTGGTAAGCAATAAATGCAGTTTAATTTTTTTTCGCTGGCAATAAATAAGTAATACTGGTAACTTTATTTTTGTAGGTAGTAAAATTTGGGTCCTTCAAATAATAATTCTTGTTATCTTTGGATCAATTTAATGCAAATATTATTATTATGGATATGGAATTTACTTTCCGACTCCGTAAACAAATACTGTGACTGATGAAAATACTTTGATCACTCATATTTAATAATATACTTGACGATGCGAATTCGAAAAGATTTCGAGATCGCGATTTTTTATTTGAGGACACGTGTACAGATTAATAATGTGTGTTAATTTCACATTATTATTACATTTCTTTGGCCTTTGCCATATAATATTGAGTATTGAACCGAAATTGTGACAATTTCAGAATGAAATATGCATTGCATTTACAACCGAGTGTTTACTTTTTTCTAATTATAGAGGCCGCTTTAGTTTCTTGTAGGCTAATTATAAAATCGCGTATACGCAGCTTTTTGCTTAAGCCCTTTTAAATTACGACCAATAAGTATTTGTTTTCTTCATTGAAATAAAATTATCCATTGAGTTGATCTCCAATTAAGGTAACGGGCAAAACATATTAGATTTCAGCTTTATTATCCGAAAACACGTAATTTCCTTGCAGCGCAATACATTGCGCAGTAGAAGTTATTTTAGTTTACGTACGTCTAATGAACGCAGCAATGGAAGTGTTAAATTGTTAAAAATTGGTTTATTGTTTGGTTGGTGTGAGACGCAACAGATGTTGTGTTTACTTCCCCCGGCCTTTGGATCGCGGCCAACAACCTATTCCCTTGAGAGTATGTTTCAGTCGTGCATTACATTACTTTTATTCATAATTCTATTTTTATTATTTCTATTTTATAAATTAACTTATGTAGAATTTTAAAAATCATAGAAAACATTTGCAGCCGATGCTGAAAAGAAATGGCGCGAAATATACGTAAACGTTCGCGCCATTTTTTTTTAGTGAACTACGCGCTGTTTACCTGGATATTCCGATTGATAAGTACTCCTTGATCACATGAAAGAGATGTGACAATGACAATCACCGAGCTATCACATCAAAATTATCACTGTTATTTAGGATTTTAAATTAGTAATGACGTATACATTACGTGAGCTTAAAAAGTTTCAGCAAAATAATTTTTGTATTGCCACATTAACGACAGGAACTATAAAGCTAGCAAAAGGCTGGGTAAACATATAAATATACTACGATGGTCACTGCAATATTTAACATCTTAAAGAACATTGTGACATCAGTGGTAGTGAAATTAAGAAGCAAAATGTTAGCATAGCATTGGCATGTTGTGAGGAGGGAAGAATCACATGTGACAAGAACTTTAATTATGAATGTGGAGTAGTACACCGCTAGGGGAACGAATAGGCGTAGGAAGAGATGGAAGGATTGCTTAAAAAGTGACACGATCCAGAAGGGACTGATGACTGTGACATAAGATAAATTTTTGATGAAAATTTGAGATGATTAAGGACAGACCGAGAGATTTTTTTTTATAAGAGAAGGGGGCAAACGAGCAGCGGGAACACCAAGGTGTTCATCGACGCCCATGGACATCTGCAATACCAGAGGAATCGCAGATGCGTGAAAACGCTATTCTCCACAACTATTTTAATTGGTAACTGAATTAGATATGAGTGGACTGTAGCAAATCTTGGCTTCTGCTTAGGAATTTATCAAGAATATTAAGTGCTTGGAAAACGATGGCCTTTGCCAAAAGAACCATTTAATATTAATAATATTTAGATGTGACTCTTAGTGAAAATAAACGCACCATTAAATTGTCTATGTCCACCACACACAGTTAACGCATTAAATTACTATTTTAGATTGTTTATGTGACTAACGTAGGAACGTCAAATATAGTCAACTTGTTTAATTCGATATATATGAGTCAAAGGTCGGCAAAATTCTGTTATCAAGGTAATGTTACCTACAAAATGTTTATACGTTGTGGAGACGCATTCCTTTCGAATTAGAACAAGGCTGGCTGAATTATATTTCTGTTGTATAATTATGAAGAAATAACATTTTGAGTGTGACGAACAAATAAAAAATTCAACTGTGAAAGATGAAAACGCATTTCAGTACTACGCATTAAACTGTAGAAATCACAATATTTGTTATGTCGTTTTTTTATAAAAAAAAAAGGGTGGGCCTACAATGAAACGGCCTAAATTTCATACCAGGTAGTCTGCCAGAGTATATTGTGCTCTCTGTATTCGGCAGTGTGGACTCAAAGTAACTTTTAAATGCTGGAATGTATTCATTTCAGTGTACATCGTGTAAATACTTCTTAAAAAAAGGAGAGATACAATGAAAACTGTACTCGAAGAAGGTTCATTGGTCAATTATCTAGGCCACACTATCATCGTGTGATTGTATGTTTCGCTAAATGTTTTTAACTACACGTTTGTTTTTTTCTCCATACACATCTACATGTTTTAAGCTGTATTTACGTGCATGATGTTCAGTATTAATTATCTAAAAAGCTTTTACAATCTTAAGCTAACAAAGCAAAGTAACAGTGCATTCCAACTCTACTTGTGCGAAAAAGCCTATCTACAATGGTCTAGTAAAAATTTAATATTATGCTCTGTGGTATTTACATGATCAATACAGCTTGCTGATAAGTTTTAAATGCTCTGTGCTAAGGTGATCTCTACGTATGTAGCATATGACTGCTGATTGCTCTGAATTAAGGCGATTTGTAAATGCCTGTGGCATAGCTTATGTATATTGATTTCTCTACGCTATGGTGATCTGTGCATGCCGTGTCCATGACAAGTGACAGCTGACAGCATGATGGCCACAAACACGACAACTCACCTGTGACAACTTTGGTATGTACGTGACGTACGGCGTATTGTAATACGACACTAGTGGCGATAGGTAGTAGACCGACGTCAGCGGCTGCGATCGCCGTCATAATGGAAACAGGCAACTTTGTCAATAATAATGTTAATTTGTATTTTTTAACAAATCAATTGTAAGTAATATTATTGTAATTCTGCGTTTAAAAACTTTTTCTTTAAAAGTAAACTGTATGGTTTGTTTTTAAAGGATATTTTAACTAATGAGTATATCGTTTATGTAATACTTGTCTAGACTTTTTAAATAGGGAATTTGTATTACAAGTAAAAAAATACAAGTAATCGAAACTTGTATAAAGTGACAAAAATTAAAATGTAGAGTTTATAACATTACATTTTACAAATACCTATGTAATGTATAAAATCTAATTTTTGATTATGGTTTGTTGAACTTATTGTACATATTTTTTCCCAGAATTCATTGTTGATTAACATTAAGATCCCTCAACTTTCAAACATTGTTTGTAAGATAATTGTTTGTCTATATTAACAGGTTTATGTTTTTTGATTTTGATAAAAATGTCCTATGTACTTATTAAAGAATATTTTGTTCATAACATGTTTTTTTTAAATACATTCACGCCATAAAAAAATAAAATTATTAAATTTAGCCAGAGTTATAGAAACTTGTCAATAAGTCAAACAATTTGTTAGTAAACAGATATCGTGTCCATCAACGACTCTGACCCCAGGAGCGGCACAAAGAAAGAAGAGATTAGAAAATGCAAGCTTTATTACAATCTCAGTCCAATTAACATTTTTGATTAAATAATTTTACACTAAAACATCAAACAAGCTCTATGATTCACGTCTTCTTTCGAACGTAAAGTAGAGCGATCACATTGCGTTAGCGAATACTGATAAGTTAGGTAGAATGGGGAGGGGCGTTTGCGGGAGTTAGGATGGGCGTGGGGCAGGGGGCGGGAGCCGGGGCGCTACACGCGGTACGAGTAGTGGCGGTAGGTGGTGCCGTAGGGCAGGCGGCCGCTGCTGGTGGAGGAGTAGGAGTAGCCGCCCGGGCCGCCCAGGCTGCTGGCGCGCTCGCTGCTGTAGCTGTACCCGCCGGGGCCGCTGCCCGTGCGCCGCTCCACGCTGCTGCTGTACGAGCTGCGCTGCGGCAGACCACTGCCCGTCGATCGCTCGCTGGTGCTCGAATAGGAGTACGAGTACTGCTCCTCGGCGCGGCGCGGCAGCGGCTCGCGGTCCACCACCACGTAGTGCCGCGGCGTCTGCAACAACCGCGCCCTTAGCCGCGCCCTTGCACCCACCCCGCCCGGCCTAGCGACTGACTACAAGCGAAAGCGACACACGACACCCCGCGACCCCTCAATAGCTCGCGTAGTTGCTGTAGTATACTTGGCGACGCGCCGCGTGCAGCGGCCGTCCGTGTGCGTGCGCAAGCAGCACGTCCATGTGATCGCGCGGCGTGCCCAGCGGGTCCGCCTCGAAGGCGCGCTCGCGGTGCCCCACCGCCGCCAGCACGCGTTCGCGGGTCTGCTCGCGTGGGGACACGTAAGGCGCGAGCGGAGCCAACTTCGACTCCGGCTTCGGTGGGATGTTCTGCCGCGTGACCGGGTCGAGCACGGAGCTGCGTGCGCCTGCCCGCCCGCGCCTGCCAAACGCCGTCACCGGGTCGGGCACCAGGCTGGGCCGCGGCACAAACGGCACCTTTTCCCAGTCACCGGCCGACTGCCGCTGCAAGCGGAGAACTCGGCGTTAGTCGCGCGGCCGTCGCCTCCAGCCGTGCCTATATTTGGCGCGCTCGCCGGCTTCGCTTTCGCGTTTCATTTTCTCGATTCGATCTGACCCACTTTGCTGCAATCCTACTGAGCCCTACACCGAGCGCCCTAACAAGCAATGTTTACAAGCTCGCGGCGCGCGTCGTGTGCGCTTTGTGAGATCCGATGTCGACACCGGGGCGGCTAGGCCGTGACGGGGGTGAGTTGGGACATGCGAGAGTTGGTGCGAGGGGCGTCCGGCTCCCGGGAGAGTGTGGAGCGGGTGCACGCTCGGTGGGGAGGGATGGGTACTCACCGTGACGCTGTAGCTGCTGGGCCGATAGGGGCGGCGCGTCGTGTAGAAGTCGCTCTCGTACACCATGGCTGCTGCTGTTGCTGGATTCGTTCGTGTGAAGTTCGCGGCGATCGGACCTCGACTGGCGGCGCGCGCTACCCAGAACACGCTCGCCGCGGGTGGCGCGACGCCGACGACCTTATTTTTAGATCACTGTCATTGCAATTTTCGCGTCACACCGGCCCCGCTTTTACTCAGAATTTCTAATACGCCTCAATGTGACGTCACAATTGGGTTAAGGAATATTACAGAAGAATAGTAGGATTGAAGTATTCGTCGAGAACGTTTCATGGAAAACAGCAACTCTTGCGTCGCATGACGCACCCTTCGTCCGAGCGGAAACATCGTAGGCGTAGGGACGACTGGCGTATAGAAATACAGCAACGAAGATTGCGTTGGTATATCGCGAACATAAACATGAAATACGCAACAATAACATACAATTTATAAGCTTAATTGTGACATTTTTAGAGAAAGATTGAGCTACAACACATTTACTCATTAGATGTGTCGACTTAGCAAAGTTAGATGACTAGAGAAAAGAAGTCATATATCAGGTATATTATGTAGGACCCCCTTCTAACAGATCGTGAATAAGACGGGAATAGTTGCGCAAAGCGAAGGAGCATGCAATGTGGAATACAATGATGAATTTAACATGATAATATGACAGATAAACTAGCTAGGATTAAGTTAAATATAAAGGTCAGTAGGATTCTAAAAAGTTACCGAAAACATATCTTTACAACGGCTCTGACAGCTCGCCCCTGAGGCAAATTTAGTTTATTAGTGTTATCTTTTTAGAATCATTGGTATCTCATTAAAGCGTACAAAATCTTGCTTTAATTTTTTACGTTGGTTCGTTTCGTACTATGATGTAACTGAGATAATCATATCTACTCTTTTATTCATCAAAACTATACCTCAACGTAGAAGTTTTGTTTATATTGCCTAGAGTTAAGCGGGTTTTCTGGATAACTGCCAAATATTGGTAATCGTTATTACTGGTTTGTATGACCTTTTACAAGGTTTGTATAGGAACAGTAGGAGTGTCAGCGTCAATTTTTCGCTTGTTAATATCTGATAATAAACCTGAATTTTTACTTACATACATTACCTTCTATTTATAGTAATACTGCAGCTCAAAGGACCAGCACACGCACTCAGCGAAATAACATTGTTTATATCTTACCTAAAATTAATTTTTGCTTCCTTGGCGTATTATAGGGCAGCGTCAATGAGTTGCATTCCTATATTTAAATAAATTGAAGCTTTTTGTGTTTGAAGATTATCACGGTTAGAATTTTTATTCATAAGCTTAACGCAAAGTATAAACAACAAAATTATTTGTGTTGTGACAGTAAAGGGCAATAAATTAAGAAAATCGAAACTCACGGACGTTTTTTTTAGTAAGTATACTTTCTTATGCAGGGACATTATACCCGTTTCGGACGCCCAGGTACATGAATCAGTCGGATGCACTCTAGGACCTGGCACCTTTATGACTTATTTGTGTTATGACTAGTTCTATTACAAAGCCTCTAGTTTTATTACCTGAAGAAGATTTATCAATTAACTCGTGTAGAATTAGCCTTGAGCACATTTCTTC
Source organism: Papilio machaon (assembly GCF_912999745.1). Taxonomy (NCBI): domain Eukaryota; kingdom Metazoa; phylum Arthropoda; class Insecta; order Lepidoptera; family Papilionidae; genus Papilio; species Papilio machaon. The sequence continues at coordinate 6,529,219 of NC_060002.1, forward strand.
ACATCTGCTTCTCATACTAAGTCTCTTTCGTACACAAAGTAAGACTTGTAAATGTAAATAAACGCTAGTTTTGGGGATGTAAGTTGATATTTTCCAGATTTACTTTAAAGTTCTCTTTGCTTATTTGATTATAAATTTCTTATTTCTTTATTTATCATACTGTCGCTCACGACTCCGTCCGCGCGGAATTCAAAAAACTTAACAAGTAACCTATGTGGTCTTCAAGATTTGTTCTACATCTGGGCCAAATTTCATTAAGATCCCTTGAACCATTTCGATGATACCTTTTAACAAACATCCATCCATCTAAACCTTATAATATGGAGTAAGATCACTCGACTCTGGTGGTTGAGGATTTTGCTATGATGAAGATAGATTGTCACACAAATTATTTTAAAAAGGCGATAATCAAAACTTTTCTTATTTCAACTTATACTATTTATTTTTCCTTTTACAAAATGACGTTCAGACGTTTACAACAATTTCTCATCCGATCGTTATATGCCGCAGACATCGAGCAAGGGAGGCGCCGAAATGCCGGCGTACAATTTGGACCCAGAAATAAACGCGATTCCCATGTAATATATAGTAAATAATAATATGTAATATAACAGATAATAGATATCGACGGCAAATCAAACACCCGGCGTCCCAGACCCACTGCTTTATTGACACACCAGTGTTACCATACAATAAATCATAACAATTCAGGTCAAACAAAACAACATGTGCCGAACTTAATAATCATAAATAGGGCAACCGGCTGGCGCGTACAGCGGTCGGGGCCGCGAGCCGCCGCTCACTCACTGCGGCCGCAATAAATATAACGTATGTACACGAGGCTGCGCCCCACCCCGCCCCCACCCCACCCTCCCCCACACACCCCACCTATATATATTTATAACTTTTTTAAAAAATTTATAATTTATTTCGTTATGACCTATCTACGCCGGCGAGCGTTCTCCGCCGACCTCTTGCAGTACGCACGACGTTCACTTCGCGTCACTCCCCTGCCCTCATGTGACGTCGTCAGTCCCCCGAGGTGACGTCGTCAGTCCCCCGAGGTGACGTCGTCAGTCCCCCGAGGTGACGCCGTCAGTCCCCCGAGGTGACGCCGTCAGTCCCCCGAGGTGACGCCGCAGTGACGGAGACGTTCTTTGAGACTGCTAGCGTGTCACCTTGTGATGTCAGTTTGAGTATATTGAATACTGTATGTGGTCCGGACGCCGCCGACGGCGCCCCCTCGCGGCGACCGGACGTCTTAAAGCTTTACATAAACCTAGACTAACGAGGAGCTAACTCCTGTACGGTTGAGATGCTTACGTCTACTTATGAAAATAAATCGACCTCGATGTTACAAGTTGATTGAAATGGCAACATGGTATTGTCACAGTTTATTAATATAGCAAATGGTTCAATCTCGTCTGAGAATATATCGTCCCCAAACAACGGAAACGATATTATAAAGTAACAAAATCAAGCAGACTCGCCTGATAACAAACATTACCATATTTATAGGCACTTGGAATTTGACTTTACAGTCAACAACATGAAGTATGGTACGGATATAGATCCGTTAGTGAATAAAGTACTCGGCATTGCCCGCTTGATGATCTTGGGAAATAATACAATAGCATTGGAGATGAGGATGACGTGGTACATTAGGTTTATGGAATGGAATGTACCAAATCAAATCGATCAAATGAAAAGAAGGTGATGCGAAATGTGGAACAAACGAAACATTTAGAAACAAAAACCAATATTAGGACTATTTTCCATTTCTCCCTAGAAGCTTAGACTAAACAGCAGTCAGCGTAAACTCGATCGTCTAACAAAGACAGAGATTGTAACAAGCGATCTCAAATTAAACTAACAAAGACGGTCGGTTATTGCCATTTACACGTTGAGCTACGAAGAAAAAAAATATTCCCCATCTTAGCTCAACAATCTGTTACCTCTAGCCTAACTAATCCCTAGAATCCCGCGCTCGGCGTCATAGAGTAATTTGGCCGCCAACATTGGACATGTCACACTGACAGGTGTCAATGTGACGATTAAGGTCAACAAAAGGATATGCATTTCGAGACTGAGACATCTCGTATGTCAACGTATATGACCCGTGTGTGTATATCTAGTTATTGCGTGTGTCCGCGCCTCAACATACGCGGACTCGGGCGCAGGTAGCAGTGTCAAAGAGCGCGGGGTTGTCGCGGGGCGGTGGTGGGGGGCGGGGCGCGGGGCGGCGGGGGGCGGGGCTCGCGCGGGGCGCTACTGCGAGGGGTACTGCGCGGAGGGCATGGCCGCGGAGGCGTACATGAGGGGCTGCGCTGTGCCGCCCCACGACGCCCCGGCGCCGGCGCCACCAGGCATGCTCATGCGATAGCCCGCTGAAACAAAATAAACATATATTTATAAATAATCAATATCTAGTACTCTGTTAACTTACGATTTTCTAATAATTTGACGCGAAAGCTAACAACACTCCTCAATCGATTAACACATGCACTGACTCCCTAAGCCAAGATGCAATGGTCTGGAAGCTGTTAGTATGCAATTCCACCTAAAGTAAAAATAGATTTTACGTAAAATAAAAATAACAAGTTTGTATTGTCAATACATAGTTTTGCACTAAATAGCGGCACAGTATCACACAGAGATAAGAGAGAAGCAAGATAAGGGATAACTGCTGATAGCAATGCTATTAAAACTGTACATTTTATAGAAAACTTCATTTTTTCTTATATACAAAACATGAAACATACTATATAGTAATTATTTTTTGGAAATACCTAAAATCCAAATTTACACGTCACAAATATATAAAATTATTAAAAGAAATATATAGGCAAATGGCACCAACTACTACTAATTATAGATGTTGCCCAAAGTTCAGTATTCTGCAACTTTGATCAGAATATCAGTCAGGAAATGTACTATACAAAGAAGAAATACTTACCAGCAGCAGCCGCCTGAGGATTGCTATAAGCGGTGGGATATTGCTGGTAATATCCAGGCGCCATATAGCCCTGAATAGCTGGGTAGCCCTGGAATAAAACATTAATCAAATTACCTTCATATTACGGAATACTAAAGCCATTTAAAATATATAAAGACCTGATATCATAAACTAAACTGGTTCTATCAGAGTAGAATATTTGCCACAGTTGTATTAAGAACCCTCTTTTAGTTAAATCTTACTAATATTATTGATGCGAATGTTTAGATGGATGTTTATTTGAAGGTATCTCCAGAATGGTTTAATGGATATTGGTGAAATTTGTCATACATATAGAACATAGTCTGGAAGAACACATAGGCTATTAATTTTTTTGTTATTTAATTCCGTGCGGACAGTTTCGCGGGCAACAGCTAGTAGTGTTATAATTATATAATTAAATAAAAGTATTAAAATCAAACACAAATATTGTATCATACAATTACAAGCCACATATATGAATAATTAATCAAGGTTATTAATTTCTTTATAGCATACTAGCTACTTAAAAATAAGCTTATGTGTTCCGGATCATGTTCTACATCTGTGCCAAATTTTTATCAAGATCTATTGAAGGTATGTCCAAAACGGAGATACCTTCATCGAACATCCATCCATCTAAACATAAGTAAGATATTCTATCCAAATAATGTATATGTTGATAGAATAAAATATAGTTAAATTAAAAAAAAAAGTCTCTTTGGACCAAGTTTCATATATTGTTAACAGAATATTTCATACTAGTTTGTTATATAAGGTAGCCTACTTTTCTTTGAATTAATGCATATGCAATATTACTTTGAAACTATGAAAATTTACATATTGAATATTAATATATAATTAATTTTACAAACAAAATAAATCAAGTTTTACAACACTTTATATACTAAATTATATAAATATAATTGTTATTAGACCCATATATTTTGTGCCCTCTGCTAACTATGAAATTCCAGATGTTGTTCTCTGTTTTTTTCAAAGATATTGAATGAGGTAACAATATGATTTCATATAAGGGCAATCTTAACCCATGTGTGCAAGGGGTGCTGGGCGCCTCAGCTTTGTGGGTGCTAGCTACTGGTCGTGTCACTTTAGGGACCACCAGACAGATTTGACTGCTCTGAAGTGCAAACAATGAAAATCTACTAAACATAAATTCAATATTTACTTAGAGATTTCTAAATTTTAAAATATAAAAATCAGCTGTTATTTTTCGCCGACCTTATAACAATTGCCTTCAGTCAATGTAAATAAAAAAAATACATTTTACGCAGTTTTAAGCAATATTAAGATAATGCAAATTCATTCATAACATGCAAAACAATATGTGCAAGTTAACAAAATTGTTGATTGCAAATTTTCGCATATTGTTTACAAATGTTTTCATATAATTTTAAGATAATATTTAAAGTAAGACAACATTGGTATTAGAAAATAGCATATTACATAAAGTATTAGTATTGTTTAAAGCAGGTATCCCCAAACTATTTTGGACAAGTGACCCCCTTTTCCAAAATGAACCGTTACCACAGACCCCCATGGTCAAATTACCTACTTTTAAAATCAATTATTATTATTTTTCATTCTGACTTAGGTCAATAGAAGACAGAGTTAGAATTAGCAATGCTTTAAGTTCGATATCGAACCCAAGAGGTCTTTGGGAATCCCTGGACTATAGTATAACAAATATATGTATTTTATTAATTAAGGAATGTTGATGAACATATATCAATTAGCCGTTGTTAGGATCCTGGTATTTTTTATGATAGATTTCAGATCATTCAGAATTTAAAAGATGGAGAACAAAATAATCAATATGTGTCTATTAGTCTAATAGTTCTTATCTCACTTGAGCAACAATATAGGGGCATTTCTATGTGATACTCTGTAGTGGTACTGCCAAAGTAATTAAGGTCATAGACAATATTGTTACATGAAATTCACACTGAAAATAATTCAACTATTCATACCGAAAACTTGATATTCTATTAAAATTGATATTTAAAAGCTACTATGTTCGTTTTTTGAATTTTTTTTTAATATTAAAAAAGCTAGAGCTTGACCACGATACCATCCGTCGAAGTGATGATGTGGTCTAAAGATGGTACACGCTAGTTTTGTAAATGCCTATTCACTCTACTCTTAAAGACCCCCACCTCATACTTGGACGGAATTAAAAGTATATTTAAAGTTAACCTTAACTGATATGTAAAGTACAATATTTCTTTTATTACTATCTGTACTCCGTAGGCGAGGAAATTTAAGAAAAAACTTCATCATTAGCCTATGTTTTCTTCCAGACGTTTTACATTTATGCCAAATTTCAACCAGATCGATTTAGCTGTTCTGGTAATACCTTCTAACAAATATCTATCCATCTAAAGTTTCGCATTTATAATATTATTAAAATTTTGGATTGGATAATAAAAAAAGTTATAACAGTCCATAATAGTGTCAAATTCAACACATCTATTTCAAATGAGAGAGTCATTCTAGATGGTTGAATTGTATGAATCATGTCTGTCTTTGTGTTTTTCAAACAAAGAAAACAGATTTAGCTTTTGGTCAATTTGGCCATTTATAATGTCACAAATGTACCAAGTTAGTACCTTATTATTTCAATAGAAATCAAATGTTTTATAATTTTCCATTACCAAAAGTTCAAAATTTAAAATCAAGCATGTTGCAAAAAAAAAGACACCCACAAATATTCAATCAAAATAAATCAATTTTTCTTAACAGAATCATAATCTTAAAAAAAATATATCTTTAATCTTTTACTTTCTTTCATATTTTAAATATTTGGATATTTTGATGGTTTGTTACAGGTATGAGCAAAATCGCTAAACAAATGTATATAAAAATTTACATAAATTATTATACTCTGTGGTTTAGTGCACATACTAAATTATTCAATTACTCTAGATTGTTTATGGTTCCGGCAGGATGTATTCCTACTAGTTTATCACAATAGAATAGAATGTAATATACAACAGCACATGGGCGGGAAAAACAAAGTCCCCATGATAGTAAATTGCTTTTCACAAATTTTTAGTAAAATTTTGAGGAATAAATGATCAGTTTTTATTGAATTATAGATGGCGGAAGTCGTAGACAACAGCTAGTGTTGAATAATGCATTTTTGAATATGCATTATTACTTATGTGTCTTTAACCATTAAAAAGGTGACTCAAAGCATTCAGATAAAACACTAAAGATAAGAATTGCAGTCACATAACAGCTAAGAATACCATTGTAATATTTAATACTTTAAATAAGTTCCTGGCCATCATTATCTTCCTGGCCATTTCTCACTCACATGGGGTCGGAGTATTTATAAACCTTAATGTTTTGGCTTAATTTTTACAGCCTGCCTGTCGTCAATTTTATACTTTGCTTTATTTAATAATACAAATAAAACTTTTGTCACTATATAAAAATAGTTTTTATGAAAAAAAGAACGTTACTCAACTAACTGTTCCTTATCTAGAATTTTTATTGTTTCATCTAAGTTGTCAAGTACTATCAGCAAACATGAAAGTTGTTAAAATATTTCTTTTAAGATTATTTTCGAATTGTGTTGGTTGTTTTATTATGGATTTTAATATTTTTGATTAGCTTTGAACTGCACCCTGCGTAATGCCTTCCACCCTCATCTCTTTATGCCCCACTAAATCTAAATTTGTGTTCTGAACAGGGACTGCTGAAATGGTCTGAACTTCCAAGATGTTTGTAACATACAGTACAATAACTTGTGTTTGGATAAAATATGTAACTGAAGGGCATCAAACTCTGTCTGACCTATATGCGAGGTTATTTTTGATAAGGAAAAATTCTTCCCGTTCTAATTTAAACAAATCATCTAACACAAGGTTTAATGACACACAATAAAAATGACAGAAAGTGTACGTTAGAACAAGATCTCTTTTTAAATGACTTAAAACATGTTTGTGATGGTAACTGACCTGTGCATACCAATAGCCCATTCCTTGCTGATATGCATATGGGTATTGTGTTTGTGCTCCCATTGCTGTTGCAGCTGCAGGTGGGTTATTTGTACTCTGAAATATTACAAATGTAACATAAATATCAAATTCTAATAGTACTGCACCTCAGCTGTGGCATGTTTACCAACAAGTCATACCTGGTTCTCTCCGCCACCATTCTCTTTACCCCAGAAACATTTAACTGTGTGCCCGCTAATTTCTGTGTTATGTGTTGCTTCAATTGCATGGGCTGCGGCCTCTTTTGTTGTGAACCTAATGAAGGCATAGCCTTTGTCCCTAAACACTCTAACATCCTGTATCTGACCAAACTGTGAGAATGTACTCTGCATCAGCTCCTCTGTGATGACATTACTTGTGAAGCCTCCGCAGTAAACGGTCGTATTTGTCGGTGAGCTTTGGTTGTACACCTCGTCAAATGTTGGTTGCTTAACTCGTTTGCTACTTGGTGTGCCTTCGTTTGGTCTATTGGTCGGTGGCTTACGTGTTGACCAATTTGTACGTATAGAGCGCGAACCCAACCACTGGCCGTTCATCGACTGGATGGCGGCTTCGGCATCAGCCTTCTTTACAAAAGATACAAAAGCGTAACCCTTAGATTTAAGAGTCTGGGGATCACGCACTATTCGACAATTAGAGATTTCACCAAACGGTGCGAAGGCCTCACGAAGTATATGAGTTTCGATCTCCGGTGATAAATCACCCACAAATATATGGTGATGGTTGCTAGTATCCGTCTTCGGCTGATTGCCAGGACTAGTAGCCCAGTTAACCTTCATTTCCTTGTCGAGAAACACTCGCTTGTTCATGGCGGCCAGGGCTGTAGCCGCTGAAGTGTGATTTGTAAATTCGAGAAACGCATACGGATCGTTGCCGGGTTCACGTATTATTTTACAGCCTTTAACTTCGCCTATTTGTCCGAACAACGCGCATAGAAATTCTTCTGTCACACTCGCGTCTAAATTACCGACGTAGAGAGTTTTCGGGTGGCTTTCGTCGCCCATATTAGCTTATATCGTAATCTAGCAGTTACTTTATTACGACTATGAACACTAAAATCGAAATTACTTGCTAATCAACGTGTTATTTCATCACACAAAACATTGGATGACGGATAAAAGAAAGAAAAATGTCGCAAACAGCGCTTAGAACTTCTCGAACGACGTTGCTGTGCTGTTGACTCGTGAAACGTTCACTTTTCGGAAACAAACGCATCTATAGACGAATTTCCGGTGGAATGATTTTAAATAATGGGCGCGAAAATATTTTTATGACATTGAGTTCCAGTCTGAATTTTGATCTTTTCGTATTTGACTGATTAAATAAATAGCAACTTGTTTCAGTAGAAAATAAACGAAATATTAGTCTATTTAACTATTTATTTTGTTATGAAAAATCCTTTCCATAAGCAATATGAGCAACGAACATAGACATGACATTAAACTTTTCCGGAAACGAGTGTCGTTTGAAAGTTTGTGAATCATCACATATGCTATTTCATTTACATGTTGAACAAGTTATTGCTGTATAGTTATTGGTTGTTTATCAAAAGTAATTTAGACTTGCCAATTGCGATCGAGTTAGTGTTGGCATTGCTTGCGTTACGCAGATTACACAAATAAAACAAAGAAAGAGAATGCCATCAATTTGAATTTTTGTGACAAGATTTACACAGTGCGATAAATAAAAAAGGTTGCATATTATATAATTCGATTTGACATATTTATAAGCGTCTAATGGCTGTAAATTTTTTATTCTATTTCTGCTGCTGCTTCATGTTTATTAAACTAATGATAAAAAGATAAAATAATTATTTGAGAGGTCTTGTAACCTTAATATTAAAAACATACTTTTATCAAAAAATAAAATATGAAAAAAGGATTGTTTAAAATTAAAATTTAACTGTCATAAAATTTGCCAGATATACCCTTTTTAGAGGTTTATAGTCCAAAAATAGTTATTGCTATTCTTTGCTTCAAGAAAATGTCAAATTGTAACTTTGACGTTTCCTCAATACTTACTCTTTGTCATTTAGCTTAAATTGTCACACGATGAGAAAAAGTTTACACAATTTTAGGATAATTTTCTGTTATAGGATGTATAATTTGTAAAGATTATGCATCTAACAGATAAATCACGTTTAATTCTATAATTTCTCTCTTAGTAAATGTTAAACTGTTTTAATTAAAAGAGGTTAGAAACCGCAAGAGTAGTACACGTATGCAGCAAACTGGTGTTTTTACGATATTTGGCCAATTAGGCCAGAAATGACGTGAGTTGAAATCTTGAATAGTTAAAGTGACAAGATGTTGCCCCTCACCCAGAAGGATACGAGGATTCCGCGGGGACCTTTAGGCGGGATACGTGAAAAATTTCAGAACTGGTTCAGACTTATTTATTCGGATAAAAATTCTAGGAACCTATTCATGTTCTTAATACTTAACTTATCATTTGCTTTTGTCGAGCTCTTTTATGGGATATGGACTAACAGCTTAGGTGAGTATCTTACAAAATTATCTGAATTTTTAAATTATGGTACTTTACCATCAAATAACTGTAAAATGGTATTGACAGACAATTTATTTTTCAGGTCTTATCTCTGATGCATTCCATATGTTCTTTGATTGCACGGGCCTGGTGGCCGGCCTGGCAGCATCCCTTGTGTCTAAGTGGAGAGCAAATGAGCGCTATTCATATGGCTATGCAAGGGCTGAAGTCCTAGCTGGTTTTGTAAATGGCCTCTTCCTCTTGTTCATTGCTTTCTTCATTATGAGTGAAGCTGTTGAAAGAGCCATTGAACCTCCAGAGGTAAATATTTTATTACGCTTAAAACAAAACTTATTACAATTTATTTTAAATTTTCTAATAGGTAGGAAATAACTATTAAAGACATTAGTTTTATGAGCTTAATGTAGTTGTGGGGTATACGTTTTTTTTATTGTATTTTTTGGCAATTTACTGTGGATACAGTAAATGTTGAATATTCCAGAAAAACCGCAATGACATTGAAAACTGTTATTGTCATAAAGAGTATGTAAAACCTCTAATTTCAAGAAAGCTTTGAATAGGTTCAATCAAATCTGGAAAAAGTTGAGAAATTTATTTGTTGTAAATCTTTGAGAACTTAGGATCAATTTTTTTGTGTTTTTTGGTGTGATAATGTGTTAGTTGTAAGAGCTCGATTTCCGCAACTCCTCGGCTGGCGTGTATTTTGCGTGTGAGCAGGATTGGGATTCACTCCAGCCAATCCAACTCTCCAAAGAATCCAAGCAACCAAATGGATAATGTGTTGTACATGGAACATATTACTAGTTGTCACATTTGGCATGAGCCAAGCCTGCAAGAATGAGTGCAGAACGAACTATAGAAGCAAAATCAGCTTAAGCATTTAGCTTTGCTGCATAAAATATGTAATTTTTCATCAATATTTTCTTATGATGTTATCACATAAAATATCATCCAAAAACTGACTTTACACACAGATAACCAAGTTATTTTAATGTGAAAATATTTTTTTTTTATATTACAATTTTTTAAATAATTGATAGTTACGTCAAAGTAATTCTTAATTCTGATTATCAAATAAGTCTGTGGCAATATGATAACATTAGCTACTTTGAACACTGCCACTCAGATAAAGCATGTTTCAAGTTACTTAACATTCATGTATTCATCTTGATAAGGTTTTATTACTAAAAATCAACTTATTTTGTTGCCTGAGAAATACTATTGTATACATAGATTAGATAACAGAAAATTGTATTTTCTACCCATATTGAAATTTATTAACTTGTTTGTTTACATAAAGAAAAGTATTTTTTGTAAATAACGAAGTATTTTACAACACATATAACGGTTGGAACGATTTTTCAATTTGAAAATTACATAAGAGATTGTCGTAAGTGTAATTCGGGCGGAACGAATCGCAAGAAAAGGCATCGATTGCAATAAAAACCCATATTATACTTTTACCATAGTTGCCATCCAATAAATTTTCAACCTTAAATTCAGAACTTTAAAGTTGAATTTACATAAAAGTTGCCCATAGAATAAATAGCTTACATTAATTTCCCGCCAACTCTCCCAATCTTATTACTACAATAAAAATATTAACTGGTAAATTGTTACTTAGAAACTAAATAGCTTGGCGAATTTAGAATATGAAAACATTGCACCTGCAGCAAATGAGAGCAAAAAGTTGTTTAATTTAAAACATTTTTTTCAGGTTAAACACGAACGTCTTCTATTGGTGTCAGTGCTCGGTTTCTTAGTGAACCTGGTCGGCATATATGCTTTCCATCACGGCCACGGACATGGCCACTCTCACGGTGGCCACGGCCACTCGCACAACCACGACCACAGCCATGGTCATTCCCACGACGACATGGAGGCACCCACTGGTGCTGGCTCCGCCATCATGCGAGGCGTGTTCCTCCACGTGCTAGCTGACACGCTCGGCTCCGTCGGTGTCATAATTTCCGCCATACTAATGCGCACGTTCGGCTGGATGCGAGCCGACCCAATCTGTTCTATGGCTATCGCGTTGCTAATCGCGGCGAGTGTGCTCCCCCTAGTGCGTGACTCCGCCGGTGTCCTCATGCAACGGACTCCAACGTCGATCGAGCGCGCTCTCCCCAATTTGTTTACGCGTGTGGTCGGGCTGGCGGGCGTGCACGCGGTGCAGGAGCCCCACTTCTGGACCCTGTGCAGTGACGTTCATGTGGGCGCGATCAAGCTGGAAGTGGCGCGACAGGTGGACCCGCGTTACGTGACGGAGCAGGCCGGGAGGATATTCCGGGAGGCGGGCGTCAAACATCTCACAGTGCAGTTGGACTATTCCCCCCTTTGATCCTGAATGTAAGCTAAAAGTCACAAATGTACAGATATCCACAAAGTGGAGTGTTCTTGTTTGAATCATCATTGGTTGTTGTAATAGTAGGCGCAATCAGAAAGGTTTTTATCATGTCTGTGGTAATAGATAACTTAATTTTAACCAAACATACCAATGATATAGTGTAGTCTTAAAAAAGACTAAAATATGGTTATTTGAGCTGCATGTTTGATTATGCTGTGAATGTTTTAAAAAAAAAAACTCAAATAATCAAATTATAAAATGTGTATTTGAATCAAACAGTTTTTGAAGTCTCTTATTGCGACAGTTGATCTTTGATTCAAACAATTAATTGTATATAAGGAAAGTATTATAAGAACCCAATAGTTCCAAAATAGAACCGAAAGTTTGCAATTTTTTTATGCAATGTTTAAAAAGTTTTTATATGAAAGAAAATGAATTATGCGTGCTAGTAAATAGTGTTAATTAGGATAAAGAAATTTCTAAAAGCTTGTTTCAAGCATTTGTTTTATGTTAAATGTGATTATTAAGACTTGATATACTTTGTTTCCATTTTTTTAAAGATTTAGTTTCTCATTATGACAGTTTCAAATTGTTTTTGTAATAAACAAGCCATAAAATACGCCAAACATTTTTTATAAATGTGGCCATGCCATTTTGTTAGCCTTAGTTAACAAAAAAAGTAAAAAAAAAAATTGCCGCTAGATTCCATATAAGGGCATTTTCAATGGCTGGTAACAAACTTACAGGGTTTATCAATTTATCGTCCCTACAATATAAAAAAAACTTTTTTAACAGCTATGAATAAATGCACAAAATTGACAAAAATTGTTACCAATAAATTTTATGAGATATCAATATTTCTTTGTCATTTTTGTGTCAAAAAGCTTGGTTGTAATATTGTAGACAGAGGGCAATATTATAGTACTTTATCAGCGTTTGAAGTGAATTTGTTTACTTCTGGCAACACTAATTTAAAAGTATTGTTCTTTTTTTAAATATTAAATACTAATTTTCATTTGTGCATATATTTTTTATTTATACATATAAAGAATTATTTTGCTACGTTTTAATTTACTTATGAATTGTATTGAATTTGAATATGTGGTAAACAACGAAGATAATACAGATTCTGTATTAAACATTCCATGATTTCTTGTATGGAAAAATAAATTATGTAGAATCATTAATTTATTTAATCTGTGTATGTATCCAAACATAAATTGTCAAACTTGAGTTGCATTTAATTTTTTTTAATTAAAACAATAATTATTAAAGGCGACGTGAAAAAATCTATGAACATCACATTTTTTTATTTATTATGAATATTAAAAAGCATTTTTATGTCGTATTTGGTTTAATTTTCGACATTTATCCTGTTCTATTTGTAATTGTGGTCTTTCATAGCCGTAAACTTGTCTTTAACAATATCTAGATATTTTAGAAAAAGTATTAGTGAAATCAACAGCTAGACTGCACAATGTTACCCAAAATCTAAAAAAAAATCTATACGTCCTGGTTCGATTACCTAGACGTACCGCTCTTTATGTGTACATTTATCCGACGTTCTTACGGTAAAAGATAACATATCTGAAGTAATTAAAAGATGTGTAAAGTCTACTGTCCTGCACTATGCCAGCATGGTTGACTATGTAGTCAGTATCTAGTCACCCCTAACTTTGGTAAGTTCTATACCAATTGGTGTGGACAAAAGGCTGCAACTGCAATTACATATAAATGTATGCTCTACATTTGTTTTATAATTACTTGGCCTTAAAATTTGTGAATAAGATATTAATTGGCATGAAAAAAAGATTTATAAATAAAACACATTTTCCAAAAAAACATTATTTTATACATCCTTACTTTAAGACACGACACATTCGAACATGAACATATACAACAAAAATATTTAAATAATCTGCATTAAGTAATCAAGTATGTTAAATTTTAAATACGTAATATGACTGTGCAGCGCATTATCGCTAAAAAAAGATTTAAATAAAACATCTGTTGACAGATTTTAATGTTGCCATAGTAAATAAACATTTTGGTAAAAAAAAGATTCAGCAAACTTAAATTTTGTACTGTAATTATTTACTCCAAGGTTAAATGTTTTTGCAGTTCCTTAAAATTTCATTTAAATATCATCAATTTATCTCTATAACGTTGAATCATAAATTGGTAGAAATTAATTTTAAAAAAGATCATTATTATCTGTGGAACCTTTGTTCAACGCAGTATATGCACTGCTCCACATTTTGAAACAAAAAAAAATATATTTGGATACAAAAAGTTGGAGGAACTGTGCCGCTTCACCAGCTTTATTAATAAGGTTATTCAATTAGCTTCTTGGCTTTGAAGTAGCGACGCAGATATAGAACTTGCCAAGTGGCCAACCCCAACAGGCATACCATAGAGAATATACTGAAGAATAGAACTCGGTTGTTTGTGGATTCTGAAAAAATAAAACATACATCTCAACATGTTGGTAATGACTTGCAGCATGTAAAAGTGCAAATCACTATCCTAAGTTTTTTCAGAAATTGACAAACATTATACTTCATTCGAACCGATTCTGATAAATTCTTTAGTCAACTTCTTGCTGTTTAATTTCTTCTTCAACTTGTTGATAATGAACTGTATTTCCCAGGATCATACAATTCCTCCTTGTCTTTCTTATCTGTGTCTCTTTGGATCACTTCGGGAATCACTGATGTAGGTCATAGTTTTTATTCAGCTTAATATTAGACTATATAAGAGTGCTATATACTAGTATATAAAAATACATGGTAACATTGACTAACCGTTGGTATCTCGCATCTCCTCCTCTCTCTTCCTCATGAGAGTAAAGTCTTGAACAATAGCTTCTGAGAGATCTTCCAATCTCTTCAACTCCAACTCCATTGGCTTCAGCTTGGCCGCCTCACCAATCTGTAGACATATGATAATATATAAATATAACAAATCTCTTAGCTTTCTTAGAATGATTCAATATATTTTTTCATAGGAGAAGGGGACCAAACAAGCACATTAGTTTCAATACAATATCATGCAAAAAACAGAAACATTTTTTTTTATATCATAAGGTGGAAAACGAGAAAACGGCCACCTGGATTCGTCGCAATAGCGAGGCGATCGTTGCCCATAGAAAGACACAGGTATTTATTAATAATGTCCACACAAACTGTTATTAGAGAATGTTGATTGTTTCAAACTCTCACACATTATTACCCAAGTGTTCTAGTAGATTGAAGTTGTCAGTGCCACAGATCACCAACCGACAATAGAGATGACGGAATTAGTGTTTTCATTATAAAAAATTAAATTAAAAATCTAATTATAAGTTCGGATACAAGTATATGTTAATGTTCCTTACATTTTGTTATTTTTATGTGAAATAGTGTTGAAATTGTTTTAATTAATAAATAAATTTTATTTAAATTATGTAAAAATAGTTGAAAATAATCTATTTATCTAATTGGAATATGAAAAAGTAACGACAACAGTACACTTTTAAGGTATATACTAACTATATTCAATGAATATATTTTCAAAGCTACTTTAATATTTAGATTAATATTACTAATAACTGCGAAAGATAAGATGGAGCTTAGAAGGTATCTCCGGAACGGCTCAACAAATCTGATGAAATTTGGCACAGATGTAGAACATAGTCTGGAAGAACTCATAGAATACTTACTAATTTTTCTTTTAATTCAGTGCGCACAGCTTTGCGGGCGACAACTAGTCTTAAATGAACAAATTTTTTACAGAATTTATTTGTATCATGAAAAATAAAGAATTACTTACACCCTCATAATTTTTAGCCTCAAATCCAACTTTAATGTTTAAGAAAACTTCTTGACTGACACCCCTGCGCTCTGTAAATATTTAAAAACGTATAAAGATCACCATTTTCGTATGCAAAAGTAGTATTTCTATTTCCAACACAAGTAACCAATAGATACAGCCGAACCTGGATAAGTGAGAGGCCTAGGGACCACCATATTTTACTTGCTCATAGAAGTTTCCACCCACTTTCTTGCTTATGGAGGATGCCCATCAGAACCAGACTTGACAGAATGACTTACTTATCTAGGTTCAACTGAACGATATGTAGAGACAGACAGATACAATTTAAATGCAACATCTGTTTAAACAACACATTCATTATAATGTACAAAACTGTAGATCCTAGTTGAATTGAATGACATTGTGTAAGCATATTGCTTCATGAATAATATATGATTAATAATAATATTGTTTATGAAGGTTTCAGGTTATTTAAGAACTGAATATTGCTGCTAGTCTCTTAAAATTAATCTCAATATATGTAAAAATGAATCCTTATTTCCCTTGGTCACACGTTGCACATGAACAGCTTGGCCAATTTGACAGTAATAATTATTCTTTGCAATAATACTTTTTTTTTTGTTAATTCTTATTGTCAGAAGGTTCTTACGGCAGAAAAATAATATAAATCAATTAGAAAATTAGGATCTTGATTAAATTTGTCATAAAAAATAGTCGGGAAGGCTATTTTTTTTTTTTTTTTAATCTTGCATGGATGATGCCTCGTTGAAAATCTAGTCTTAAATAAAAATCTATAGTAAGATAAATGCCACAGAAACATTTAAACCTTAAGTTGTAAATTTATGTCTGCCATAGATAATACTAAATATGATGGATGATTTAATGATATATGTGAATTTTGTTAACACAATATGTCTAACTCCCTCCTGATTTATATAAAAGTATTCTTTTTTTAAATAATTTCGAAAAATGATGCTTACCTGGGGGCACTTTTGATATAAAACAAACTTCAAATGTGTCATATGTTTCAGTGACAAATGTGAACTTTCCTTTCGCTATTGAGTCCTTCTGTGACAGTATGTGTCCTTTTGAATCCCTAACCTGTATAAGAGAAAATGAAATGTTAGGTATATGACAAATCTAAAAGGTATTTCCAGGATATGTTTTTAGCATTTGATATTAAGATCAAAACCAAGATTACAAGATGCAAGTATTTGAAGATAGCATTAACGGCATTGTAAATATAGGTTTGGGAGTTTCATTGTAGCAGCACCATTTGCATTGAACAAAATATTCATGGCTGGGAGGAAATGCGAATATTAACTTACTATGTAATCTACTCGCTGTCCGGAAGCCTCTCCCACTTCATATTCACCAGCAACAAGCACATTAGCGTGTAATTCTTCCTTTAAACACTTTTGGGTGTTTGGTGCCAAACTCCACATTATACCTTGGCAACCATGCCAGAAGATACTCAAAAGGAAAACGAGATAATGTACCTCCATGTTTTAACAATTCTGAAAGTTACTTTTCATACACCAAAGGAATTACCACTCATATCTTTATGAGCTAAAAACAAACATATTCTGAGTCAAAAGACCGATGAGTTGGCCCGAAAAACGAGAAACGTCGGCGTTTTCAGAAAAAGTTGAGTGTTGTCATCTCTTAAATTAAATTTTTTACAAAATATAGTTTTGAACGGTAATTTGTGTTTTATCCAGATTTTAAAATTCTACATACCTTTTTATTTGGATTCCTAAAATAAATGATTAATTAAATAATTTTCAGCGGCTTACAATGGCGTGCCGCCTTATGATCTATTAGTTATAGCTTAAGATGACGGAGATCACTGAGGACTAGAAGATATGGTCCGGGAGCCAGGTGCATTTTTTTGTCAATTATTTCCTCTCGAGCGAAACTTCGTAAAATGCATAAGGGACTTATACTATGAATACTCGCGACCGTCAGCTGCGACTAGGTGGGTGGGGTGGACAGTGGCAGCCTCCCAAACATGGAGAAAGAAAAAATTTTTTCAGTCATTTCCTCTCATTTGAAAATTTATCAGAGTATAGTTTATGTTGTATTTTGAAAGAAAAACATAGTCAGCTGACCATAACACGGTGGATTATACGTCAGCTGGCTGTGCTAGTGTAATGTAAAGTGTGTCGTCACAATATCCGCGCTAGTATATACAATATACTTAAGAAACGTTATTTCCTCCCGGATGAAAATTTATCAGAGAATTGTTAAAATACTCTAGTAAATAATAAAATAAATCAGCTAGCTGTAAGTCAAGGGAAAAGTCGACAGCTGATAAGTTTCAGTGGGTCATAGATGCTGTTGCGTTACACCTTTCAAGGTGCCAGCTGACACACTTTCCACCGAGATACAGCAAGCTGACATTAATTTTCATTAATAGTAGCATATAAACGATCACCAGGTAAATTTTTATTTGAGAGGAAATGACTGAAATTTTTTTTTTCTTCATGTTTGGGAGGTTGCCACTGCCCACCCCACCCACGGAGTCGCAGCTGACGGTCGCGAGTATTCATAGTATAAGTCCTTTTTGCATTTTACGAATTTTCGATTGGGAGGGGATTGGTCATGAAAATCTGTCGCTGGCTCCCGGACCAATATCTATTAACTATTATCATCGAAGGGCGTTTTTTATTGGGGAGATTTAAGTCTGCAATGACTATTTTTTGCCAACAACGATAAAATAAACAATAAAAGAAACTAAATTTCAAAGACGCCATATTAATAAATGCGAGGTGGATTGATGGATGTATAGATATTTGATTGATGGTTTCTCCGAAACGGCTGAACGGATCTTGATGAAATTTCGCACAGATGTAGAACATACTCTGGGACAACACATAGGTCACTTAATACGTTTTTTTAAAGCTTCGTGGATAGAGTTGGAACAGCTAGTGTATAATAATTTCATGTTTTTGTTTTTGAAAATGTTTAATTTCCTTTTCCTTTGCCTACTCTTTTACGATGTTAATTGTCAATGTCAATCTGTCAACGCTTACGAAATGTCAATTAAAATAACCTAGTTTGATGCTTAGATATTTTTGAAACTTATAAACAAAAAGTTTTATTTTACATAAAACAGTTTACTTTTAATGATTTAAGTTGTAATAAACAATAAAAGGAGTAACAGTTGTGTATTAAGTGTGTCAAGAGCTTATTAGACCAAAGACCTGACAGTTCAAAACATTTTTAATTATTATGAAACAATTTAACTTTGTGGGATTATTGTGAAGAATTTAGTGGATATTTGTATTCTAGAAAAGTTTCAGGAACACTGCTTTGATGTAAATGTTATTTTGGATTGTTGATAATTATCGTAAGTTTCACAAATGTTTACATAATAGTTTAGTGGAAGTGTTATACAGAATTGTGTTATTTGTAGCATAATTATTTAAATGACTCTGTATTAAATTACAACGTAGCTTTATCTACTCTGGCCTTATGCGTTGCATTTTATTAATAGTGCTTAATTTATTCTAGGCCATTTATGAATGAAATGTGTATTTAGAAGTTTACATTTATTATGAACAAACTTTTTTATTATTTAATGAGGTATATAATAAAAATTATTGCCATTATATATGCCACAATTTTAAAAGCGTTATTTAGAATATATTATTAAATCAGAACATTTAAAAATAACTTCATTCATTCCTAAAACACTTTCATTTTAATACTTTAGTTTTTCATTATTTAGCATTCTTACAGTGTTTTTTTTTATTATGAATAAATTTTTCAGATACCGTTGTATAGGAATTACAACCTTGCTGTTACCTTGTTAACATGACTGTTGGATTTATGCAAATAATGTCAATAACAAATGGATGAGGTAAGATTTTTTTCCTAATGGTGTTAATCTTATTTTAAAAATAATGTTATGTTAATTCTTAACAAACTGAATTGGGAATTATTACATGAAACACATATTTATAATGCATTTTATATAAAAAATTGAAACATATAAAAAAAAGTTCCGAGACCCTCAGTGAGAGTCTAGGATCCTGCCCCTAGTCAGGGCTTTAGATTGTGTTTTTTTATATATTTATAATGTTAAAACTGCATCATTTATGTTAATTAACAAAATTTTCTATTCTGAAACACAATTGTTAGTACTAGTTGATGTAGTATCAAACCAAAATCTTAGTAATTTCACTATATAAAGATTAGAAAGTTTGTCTTGATGTGAATTAATTAACTATGAACAAATTTAATATCTCCATGATTGTTTAATTGTTTGTTAAATTTAATAATTAAACAAATTATCTATCTGAACAAGTTATTTATCTGTTTGCTCCACGACTTTAGTTGCAAAATTAACTTTTGAAATAGCTCCATCTAGCAGCGATTATTTATACTAAAGTGTTACTGAAAGTTTTAATAACATTGTACAAATTATAGAATATGAAAGTATATTAATTTTTATATGAGCAAATATGTGTTTAATATTTAAATATAAAACATGATTGTGGATGTTGGTTATGGCTTTTAATGCCACCATATCTTGATGTCACCACACCAGTTTCACCTGATATCATAGATCTCAAATACCAAAAAAATGATAAGGTCAGAAAAACCGATATATTTTATATTGGTATTTTTTATCTGAATCTCTGAGATAAAAAAAAATATGTAAAAAAATATACTTTTTCAACAGTTTTGGATATTTTGGTGGGATATTCAACCATGTGAGTACTACACTACCGAAATATTGACATAAAATATTTTGTGACTAGTTTTTTCACAATGAGAAATAGATACATATTTTGCCGCCTTGTACGTTATTTTTCAATCTTTTCCTTATATTATTTGTATTATCGTCTTCTAAAACACCATTAATTTTTGAATTAACGTTTTTATCATGTATTGTTCGGTACTATCACATATCAAGCTGCTTTATAAGTATTATGACATGTCTCATAAACACTATTATATTTAAATCGGTGTACACTGTCTATTTCACTTTAGGCAATGGCTAACTGCAAATTTAAGTATTTAAAACTTGGACTCTTAAATATTAGATCGCTTAATACTGGATTTGACGAACTATTAATATTGATGCATGAACAGAAACCTGACGTACTTTAAACGAGACTTGGATTCATGAAGGACAAGAAAATTATATTCCTAATATACCCAATTACCATTTACGACATATTCCTAGACGCACCGGACATCGTGGGGGTGGAGTAGGATTTTATGTACGATCCGGTATAAACGCGCGTACCTGTCCGCACCCAACCTCGGAGCTCGAACAGATGTGGCTCGAAATATCTTTATTAGGTGGAATTAAAGTAGCCGTAGGAACGGCATACAGAGCCGAGTCAGCACTCACGGTGGACAAAGCTCTAGATGCTCTGAGCGAATCATTTAATGTGTTTAATCATTGCAAATACATTATAATTATGACAGATTTTAACGTTGACCTGTTGCAACCTAATAAACCTAATACAACTAAATTTTTAACCTTCTTAAAACAGCGTAACTTGTATCAATTGGTTCAAGAACCAACGCGTACAACCGAAGTATCTAGAACTCTCATTGACTTAATTATTACCGATACCCCAGCGATCCATGATAGCACAGTGGTTAAACACAATCCTTCGCTAAGTGATCACGCTGTTATTATTTCTAAATTTAAAATAAAGCGCAATAAAGAAATTACGAAATCTATTATAAGACGATCATTGCATTCTGTAGATAACAATAAATTGTGTTTTGACATCCTCATTGAGCTTAAAGATATACCAGACCCACATAGAATAGATATTAACGAATTAGTGTCCATATTTAATGCAATAATGTTAAAGGCTTTCGAAAAACATGCCCCGCTACGTAAAATACAAGTTAAGGCGAAACAGCGTCCATGGCTAACAGATACAGTAAAACGGATGATATCTCTTCGAAATGCTGCATTAAAACGAGCTCGCAAAACAAACTTAGCAGCTCACCATGTTTATTATAAGAATCTAAAGAATTTAGTAACGGGTGCAATTCATAGAGAAAAAGTAGCGTTTTTTACATATTACATAAACAAAAATTTTAAAGACTCGAAAATGATGTGGAATTATTTAAAACGGTCATCTGTTTTCGGCAGCACTGTTCTTCCTGACATACCATCTAATTTAAATGACCCAAATAATATAAACGACTTTTTTCTTAACTTACCCGGTGACTTAGATTGCGATAATGATACTCTAACCTTTTTTCAAAACAATAAGTATGACCCTGTAAATGTTTTTACACTAAAACCACCAACGGATAATCAAATTTTGAAAATTTTAACGGATATTAAGAGCAATGCTGCTGGAAACGACACACTAACTATAGAGATGATCCGTATGACATTACCTGCCACTTTTTCTATTATTAAAGATATAGTTTACAAGTCATTTACATCTTTCACCTTCCCGGACCCTTGGAAAATAGCTAAAGTAAAACCCTTACCGAAATCAACGACAATACTTGACTACAAAGACTTACGGCCCATTAGCGTCTTACCCACTCTGTCAAAGGTTCTGGAGAGGATAGTCTGCAATCAAGTAACGGCTTACCTCGAAGAAAAACTTATACTCCCAGACATACAGTCAGGGTTTCGAAAGGGATTCAGTACTGCCTCAGCCTTATCGCATGTAACCGACGATCTCCTGTCTGCTAGCGACGAGGGAAAGGGCAGTATTATTATCTTGCTCGACTTCTCCAGGGCCTTTGATTGTATTAATAAAAAGTTATTACTAGCCAAATTATCTTACTACGGATTTACTAGAGAAGCTTGCCAATGGTTCTCGTCCTTTCTTTTAAGTAGGAAACAATTCGTCGAGTGTTTAAATGATGAAGGTAGACCAGTCCGTTCAGAAGAGCAAGATGTGCCCCGAGGAACTCCTCAGGGGTCAATTTTGAGCCCAATATTATTTGCGATTTACACTGCGGACCTAAAAAATCAAATTCAACATTGTAACGTCCACTTATACGCCGATGACACACAACTTTATTTTTCGTTTAACCCTAAAGAAACCAACATAGCAATACAAAAAATTAATACAGATTTGAAAAATATAGAAGAATGGGCAAAAAAGAATACTTTAGTTTTGAACCCCTCAAAATGCAAATATATGATTGTAGGCACCAAAAAGCAAATTCAGGTAGTTGAACGTCATAGGCCACAATTAATACTCAAAAACAAGTGCTTGGAAAGAGTCTCCGTAGCTAAAAATCTAGGTCTGCACATGGACAATGATCTGCGCTTTGTTGAACATATCAATATGGCTATAAGAAACGCTTTCTATCGACTGAAAGTTCTCTACGGGGTAAGACGGTATCTGACAGAAAACGTCCGGCTGAGGCTTGTAGAGTCTTTAATATTGTCGCGTTTTAATTACTGTGACGTAGTCTACGGACCCCGTCTATTTTTAAAAACTCAACGGGCCATACAACGCATGCAAAACGCATGCTTGCGTTTTTGTTTTGATATACCACGCCATGAACATATTACTCCATATTATAATAAATATAGTATATTGAAAATGTCCGGTCGCCGCGTACTACACCTTACTAATATGGTGCATAAAGTTGTAAACTCTCATCGCCCTAAATATCTTTTCGATAAATTACAATGGAGGAAAGACGCTACGACTCATTTTACAAGAACCACCGTACAAAATAAATTGGTCATCCCAAAGCATAAAACTATCGGCGTTAGAGGTGGTTTTAAATTCGCAGCCGCGAAAGTTTGGAATGATCTCCCGCCACCACTTTACCAAGTTTCGTCACATCCAGTTTTTGCTAAAAAGTTCAAAAAACACTTAATAGAGTCACAAATAAATCAATAATTTAGTATGCATTTTTTATATTAATATCATAAAGCGGTTTGTCGTATTTTTTTTTTAACCTCATTATATCCTTTTTATTATTATTTAACAGTAGTACTTGTTTTAATATACTTCAGATATGGTGTTTTAATAGTACCAAATCAATCATGTAATGTTGATTTTTTTTTTTTCATTGTGTGTTCTTGTCATTGAAATGAAATGTTACTAGTTCTTAATGTGTATTTTTCATGTTAGGTTACCTTATTATTATTTTTTTTTTGTTTTTTTCTTTACCTGTCATTTGCATGTTCTTTTGTATGGTCATTGAAGTGGATGTTATATAATATAATAGACTGAGTTATCCCTCCATGTTATGTAATTATTCTGGTGGATGTAAAGGAGCCAACTGAAAACCAGCGCAGGGACTGCTTCAGGCCGTCTCTGCATACGCTGAGTTGGCCCCTTTTACCACATTTCACTAAATTATTTTCATAAATATGTGGTGTGAATTTTTTTTTTCTCTTGTACTTGTGTGGTAATAAACGAGTTTCTTTCTTTCTTTCTTTCATATAACAAGAATTTATTTTTAATCATAATTACGTGCATATTAACTGTTACAATTGTTTGCTAATATTGTTTCGAACTTATGTCAAGACTGATCTAGGGGGGGAGGCTAGAAGTATGATTTTTTTTAAATTTCAAAACACCTATCAATAAGTAATTAAATTTTTAATGTCAATTTTTTACTTATCTATAAAGTTGATATATTTTGTCGGAGTTTAAATAATAGATTTTTTTTTTATAAATTTTCGATTCTCTAGGATCTGCCACCCTGACCAGTTTTGGTGTCGACCATATAATGCTATAATGTATTTAATTGATATATAACAATATCTTGATTTAAGTGCATTTAAAGATTTGATACTCACGTCATTGTTTTAGATAACGTATAACAAGAGATATGATATTAATAGGACAATTTTCGCTACAGAATTAAATTTCTGTTTTCACATATTCATCCTTGCAAAGCAATCCTGGCATTGCTTCCGTAAGAATATTAGTGGTCTTACTATTTTACCTTTTGTCTTGTTCTATCTAAAAAGATCTTAGACGTTACATTCAATTGGCACTGCTCTTCTAGCGTTTGTCGACTCAACGGCACGTGGATCGTCATTTATTGCAGCGCTAGCAACGAGTGCATATTAATCGTGCAATGTAAATACGTGAGTGCAAGTGTGATGTAACATTGTACAATGAAAACGAGAGTCGTTGTGGCGCGAAAATGCTCCTTACTGCGCACAGTTCCATTCAGTTGACTCGAGTCGCCGAGGCGGCGTCGGCGCGAGGCGAGGCCGGCGGGGAGGGCGCGGCGGGCGCGGCGCGAAACTGGGTCGCCGCGATGTATTGTCAAGTTCAAGGCCACGCACGAGGCGAGCGGGCTTCTAATCGCCCATAGATGGCGCTGCGCGATTTGATGTTTGAAAATTTCGCGAGCGGGGGCCAGGGGTGCGGCGCGAGGTGCGCGGGGTGGGGCGCCGGCGGGAATTTTCGGTGCAATACACGACACGACGCTGCACTCGTGTGTCGGACGTCGCGACGCGCAGTACACTCGTGACGCCTGACCCCAATAAATAGTTAAACTATATAATATCCAGACACCGCAACTAGCCGACATGGACTGGATGGAGGAAGTGGTGCGTACAATTTATGCTACATTTGTTTTTTTTTAGGTTGTATAAAATTTATTTCCGGTAATGTCTAGACGCCGATTAGATTCGCGGGCAGAAATTATTGTTTTGCCTTGACCTATCCTAACATTTTATCAACTCTCGCCGGACAAACATTGAATTCTTATCAAGATTTTCCGTGCAGAACGCAATTCTGTTTTTAGATCAGTAAATACGGTGAATTAATAGGTCTTATAGGAACTGATAATCAATTTATTATGTTGTTTTACTTATATGAACATAGCAAGACTACAATATTGCAATATAACTCTAATGAATACATTTCAGTGTCGCTCCGTTCTATGCACCGATGTTATTAGCACTTGTTTTTATTGCTCAACAACTGACATTGAAATTTATATTTTATATAGACAAAAACTTTGTGAAATTAATGTATCAAAGTGTAGTAAATTTACAGTGATATTAGTACTATTTAAAAATGTAACGAGTACAATATTTAGTTCCAAATATATACACTACCAGTGTTGAAGAGAGGCGGCCGCGGCGCGCCGTACCCGACCTGCCTCAACATCGATCGCGTCTCGGCCTAGCGTTCCTATGTTTAACGGATTTTTTTAGACATCACGCAACTACGCAACAATATTCACTCTCGATTTCATATAGCGCTTAAATATCGTGTTTTTGTAAACCAACTTTACTAGTAATTTTAATTTCTTATTAGATTCTTATAAGAATAAGCTGAAAATTGTCTGTGGTAATTTTCTTTTTAATCTGTGCAATTAATCTTAATCTGTGTTATCAAATTTGAAATTAGAACTATTTTAATATTCATCCTAATCACTACTCCCTTCGTAATTAGTATATATTGTATTGGCTTCATTAAATTAATTTTTTTTTTGACCGTGACAACAGTTGGTCTGAAAATAAGAAAATTACTAGTTTCAAGTTTTAGTTTTCAGGCTCGATCGTATATAAGTAGTAATTTTATAATTTCATTTCCTTTCTTCAGAAAATGTAAAAAAGGTACAAGATACTTGTTTTTGTAGATGCATTGATATGTTTATTTCAAATATTATATTAATTACTTTGATAGTCTAAGGTCACGACGTGGTCTATCTTTTGTGTTATAAAATTTAAAAGTAAAATATGGACAGCCGTAAATAGCTGTTTTTCGCAATTCCATCCAACATTCGAATTTATAATATTAGTAAGATTGATCTAACTTTATCGCATGCATTTTTTGTGAAATTTTAAAACAAATATTTATAGGTTAATAGCTAATAATTAAAAATAGTTTTTTAGAATGTCGTAGTCATATCGCACAATGTGACTAATTTAAAAACGTCCAAATGTTGGGCAAAGGCTATCAGAGGTTATCATTCATCAAAAATATATATTAACTATTTTTTTACCTGGGAAATATTTAAAATGTATTCTTATATTATGTATTTTAGACTATCTATAATGTTCAATGTATAAAATGACAATAAAGCTGTTGTCATTTGAGCAGACTCAAAACAATGAGCAGCCAGTAATTTTGTATAGCTTGCAGTCGTTGTTGCTATGTGACCCTCTTTCGGTTTATTAGGTCAAATACAACAAGAGGTTAGGTTGTCACTGTGTCACGTGACTTATTAAATAATATTGAAAAAACTAAAACTGTAGGTACGTCTATGACACTTTAGGGAAGAGTAGGAATTGAACATCACATTTTTTAAATTCGGTTAAGCCGTTTAGGCTACTAGAGGCCACAACGTAACTGTGGATTTCGCCTGTAGTGACAGTGACTGTAGTGACAGTGACTGCAGTGTAGTGAGTGATTCTCTTGTAAACAAAAGGTGATCGCAAAAATTTCCAAAAAGGATTCCACAGATAAAAATAGAAAGTTTAATTTGACGTTTTGTATCTAATCTAAGGCAAGGTGCAGGCGAATGCAGCCAAGCGATAATGATAATGACCTTGGCCGATCAACTTATCAGCTCTACCTTGTTACGTAATCTACATGTATATCAAAATATTAGTAAGATCAATGTGTGTGCGAAAATTCTCTAACGTAAAGTCTTATGAAAGCGTTATTGTCGGAAAGGCTCTTAGCCTAAGTAGAGCACTGAATATATATTAGACAATTGCGATGTTTGTTATAAAGGGTTTTTCAACAAGAACTTTGTTTTTCAATTGGGGCAACACCAACAACATGACAGTTTTGACATTTAGTTTTTTGACCTATTCGTAGTAGATGCTTTGGCAATTATGCAAGTATACAGTTACCGAAGTACGTGTATGGATTAAAAAAAATAAATAAATCAATGTTGACTTATTTCAATGTAAAGTTATGATTTCCATCTTTTTCCTCACCTTTTGAATAAATTTATTCTATTTTTTACCTGTTAAATAAAATCTGCTTGTGTTTGGATTATTTCTCAAGAATCTTCAGGTTTTCTTACTTTGTATTTCAACGTATGAATCATGGACATTAATTAGAATAATAAAACTGAATAAAAATATTCTGTTATTGTATTTTACTGGGGATTGAATTTTGATTACGTATCCTGGAATTTAAAACTTTTGTTGGATATAGAAGTCATATCGCAGGTTTATGCATGCGTTAGTAGTTAGTAGTAGGGGCTCAGTTTTCCGCAACTCCACGACAAGCGCGTATTTTGCGTGAAGGCAGGCTGTAGGTTACTCCAGCAGCTAAATATATATGCATGCGTTTCTTGTACCTACAGTTAATATAGGTAAACAAGCTAAAAATGATTTTAGTTGCAAACGATTATTTTTATATAATTAACTGCCTCACTTAACCTTTTTTCAGTTAGTTAATGATAGTTAAATAGTTACTTAGTGAAGATTTATATCATGATTTCTATGTTATGGGTCTCTTAGTAACCACTTACCTAATCGAAGAGCGGCAGCTAAACTGATTATCTGAAGTCCTTGCTGTGGGGCAAAGAGATTCAATAGTATGCTGCCATCTCGCTCTATCTTATGTTACGCGTTTTATCCCCGGCCGTGCTGCCTGTCTGACTGTCTTCATTTCAATTCCGTTTGCTTAGCAACAATATTATTTTATCTATATATAGAGATAGCAATTACCGTTTACGATATTTGTAAGATAATTACTATTTATTATTATACAAGCTGACGCCCGCGACTCCGTCCGCGCCGAGTTAAATATATCATAATAAGTATTCTACGTGTTCTTTCAAACTATGTTCTACATCTATGCCAAATTTCATAGACATCCGTTGAGCCGTTACAACAAACAAACATCCATCCATCCATCGAAATATTCTTATTTATAATATTAGTATGAATTAGTAGGTATGATAAACAGTTTTTACAATAAAATTATTTTATATTAGTTAAAACTAAACACGTACAATAAACGAGATTTTTTAACGTAATATCTAAGCATTGTTATTATATTCTCTTTTATGTAATAAATGTTAATTTAAGAAATTGGAGATTCGTGTTGGCAGCGTGCTACGAAGGCTAATGGGATAAATTGATGCTATCTACGAAAACGGTTGCGTAGGTCTACGAATGTCTACGTGTCTACGTAATATCACAGCCCTTGTTAGACAAAGAAATTAATTTATTAAAATTCAGCGTCGCGTCGCGAGCGTCGGTGGCTCAGGGGTTAAGCACTTGACTTGCAATCTGCAGGTCCTGGGTTCAAATCCCGCCATGTACCAATGTGTTTTTTCGATTATCGATTTACATATGTACATTTATCCGACGTTCTCACATCGTGATGCAACCTGCACATATCTGAGAAGAAATTCAATGATATGTGTGAAGTCGACCAACCCGCACTTGGCCAGCGTGGTTGACTATGGCCTAGTCACCCCTAGCTTGGGGTAGGCTCCGAGCCCCTCGGTGGGGACGTATAGTGAGCTGATGATGATGATGATGATGTTGTAATACTTTAAGATTATTTGATACCAGGTAAGAAACATTAATAAATAATTTACCTTCTGCAATTAAAAATAACATAAACCACAAGAATTTAAAAAACATACTTAAAGACCACTATCTTAAATCCTGAACGTTATATAATTATTACCCGTTGTGCACCCTGTATATGACGGTATGAGCGATCTCACTTAGTTGCTGTTTAAAAAATTAATCTAAACTTACCTTCAGTTATATTTCGTAGCGTAGTACCAAAGTGTCTGGACAAACCCACGATGGGTTTATAGACACTTTTAATATAACTTTGTATTTTGTACCCTGTTTAATATAAATAAATAAAAAAAAAATCTCATGACTATTTTAATTTTTTTTTTAATTTCAGTAAAGTGACGTGTTTCGGCGTGTATTTTTCACAGTTGTTAGATCTCGTTTTGCGTTAAATCAAATAAGACAACATAAATTCATTGAGGATAATATAAAAAATTCCTACATACATTAGTTTAACGAGTTTTTTATTTTTACAAAAGTTATCACGAATCCACAACTTGTAGTAACGTTAAACTGATATTGTTAGTCACGGAATATATATAAAATAGTCATCATAGAAATATAGGTGATACAAGGAAATTATATATCTCTTTGTTATTGTTCGATACTTAATCATTAAGCAAGTAGATAGGCGCATGCACTTTCCTGTTTACCTACTTCATATAGATTAGGAGCATGCACTTTCTTGTTAAACTAATTCAAATAGGAGGTTCTTAATTTGTTAGTATGTTTTATATGTTCTAGACTATTCCTTCCTTAGTTTATTTTGGATTCTATTATCTGTAGGAATATGCTACTAGAAATAGGTTCTCAAATTACAATAATAATATGACATTTTACAAAAACCATATTAAATGCAGCTATAAATATGAATTTCCTACAACTTTTTGTAACAAATTCCGAGATTATAAACTCCTTTAAAGAATAAATTTATATTCAATTGTTTTAAACTTTCGTGAGAATTAATAATAAATTAATTAAGAACGGCTTCATACGTGAGTAGGGTTGCCAGGTCGCCAAACCGACTAGCCGGACAGACCAGCCAGTTTGGCCGGACATTTGGGTAGAAAGGTCGGACACCCTATATTATTTAGGATTTTGTCACAGTATTAATAGGTACACTCTCGTTTGGTAAATGTAAAAAGCCTAACAAAAGACGGAAAACCGTTTATTTTGGCCTACCTATGTCCGTCTTTATCCGGACGCCTGGCACCGCTATACGTGAGTTAAGCCGTTGGTAATTAAATTTATATTCTATAAAAATAAATCTCTGACTCTGTGTCATCTAAAAAGATCCTTAGTGTTGATGTATGTACAAATCTTCACTAAGAGACTACATTAGTGAACGGCTCTGAGTGGGAGAGTAAGTTAATTCAATTCGAAAGAAATGCTATATATAAAATGTGTTTGTGTGTGTGTGTAGATATCAGTGTGGCATCATGTCGCATCACATAGCGCGGAGTCGCGGGTTCGATGCGGTCACGACCACTACTGATAAGTCTCAATGCGCGTGAGCGCTTCCGCGATTGTAACTATGTTAGATGTCCGTATTTTATTGGCGTGTTATAACAACTTTGATTTTACGCTTGACAATTGAAATTTCCACCTTTAAAATATGTAATGTTCTTGCAATATGAACGTTAGTAGTTCGATACGTTTTTCTGTTATTCATTTGTTTAGTTTGTGTTACATAGAGTATGTATATTTGCGTGAATATGTCTGAGCACACTACTAAATGATAAATGATATTTATTTGTATCCAACTAAAGATTTGAGTTAGCATCACCAATCTCCTCCTATCTCTTTTCAAAGGTTGGCAACGAATCTGTATTTTTGAAATTTACATCTCACTCGTTTAATCTGTAACTGATACTCTTGTGTAATTACGAAGTACGATTCCAGCGATACTAATGCAACTAAAATATAAAAATATACGAAAGGAATGCGATACGTGTAACGTTAAAAAGAGGTACCGTCTAGCGTTCTACATCTCAGTATCGCAGAATGGAGCCAACAATATATTCGTTGTCCATTTGCCGCTTTGTTCGTAGTCAAAAGAGCCAAGGCTTCAACGCTCGAGGCGTACGAGGGTACCAACGCGATGGTTTCGTCGAATTCTAAGTAATTGATAGCGTGGTACGGGAGGGGGAGAGGTTTGGAGGGAGGGAGGCAAGCGGGAGATTTGGCAGTTGGCCTTGACAATGAACCGGCGGCGGCGCGCACACAGCCATGCCCGTACGTACAGCAATGCACACATGCGCGACCATTCCACGAACGGCCTCTCCCACACGATTATTATTAGGGTTGTCTTAAACTGTCGGTAGATTAGATTTTTTTTTTATGTGTTGGATCAATGATTTTTATTCATCAGCCGAGACGAACGCTTCCGGTAGTGTAATGCAAATGCAGTTTTTGTATCATTTAAAAACTTATAACTTGAATTATTATTCATATTTATTTAATATATACTTCTACCAACATACACAATACAGTTACGTCAATCGCATATATTTCCTCTATTCTTACACAATAAATCGTTTAATAATTACTTAACCAATTTCTATATGTAGATTTCTCATACTAAGGTTTTATGACCTCAGATCATATATCGGAATCGAAAACCGATCAAACTAAAAAACAATTTTAAAGTATTTTTTAAAAGTAAAAGTTTGTGCTTAGCTCTTTCTTCTTTCTATACGTCATATCTTTTCTCTCTCTCATGTAACGAAATGCAAAGGTGTGATTCGCCGCAGTTTACCTTTAATAACATATTTTTTATTCTGTGAATTTAAAATTATCTGTCAGTATTGAAATATGAGATAGATTTCTGTTACATGTAAAGTATCCTTGAGTTATTATTATTATTGACATGATGGAAAATAACATAAAAATTTGAATTCCGAATGATGTTTGTGTCTATTGCATATCAATAGAAAAATGTGTGTAGGACGCAGTATAATCGTTAAACAATAGGTACATAAAAATATAGCCAATGGTTTTATCTTTAAACTAGCGGTCGCCCACGACTTCGGCAGTGCAAAAAAATATGCCCCCGTGCGTCAGCTACCGACAAAGTCCCGTCAAAATCGTTCCAGCCAGCAGGACAGGGTAGGACTTAGACAGAAAATTTAATGTTTATGAATTATAACTTTTTTCTCTATATTACATAGATACATTTCAATTTTATTAATATGTATATAATTATTTAGATTAAACATCCACATGTAAGGTCAAATATAAATCTTTGAAATGTTGAAAAGCCTATTATATTATATTTAATATTTTTAAACTAAAAAGAACACATTTCTTTTTAAAGTAAAATTACTTATTACGTGTTTTTATAATTCCGCGCGGATGGAGTCGCGGGCGACAGCTAGTCTATAACAAACAGCGATACTTGATATGTATTATATGTATGTTTAAATGTGTGCGCGGCCTTGAACGCGGCAGCCCTATAGCCAAAAAAGCGTCCGGCGTCGCGCGTCGTGCCTGCCCTAACTCAACATATACATAGATATCCTAGGGCCCCTCGATACAGACCAGTCTTAGTATGCCCATTGTTTCACACAATTCCTTACATTTGGTAGGTTATGTACATTGTTCTGAACAACGTTAAATTATAATAGCATATAACAAAAGTGGTTGATGTAATAAGGAATTTTTGCCCGACTGTCAGGCGGGTGGTTTTGTATATGTGTCCATTCTACTGTGTAACTCTGTAGTAGCTTGAGTATTTTAAGAGTTAGATGTCAGTCTATTCTGTTCTTTTACTGGCTTTAAGTTACAGGTTGTCATATAAGAAAATACTATTTGTTATCGTTTTAATTTGACTTATATGTTTAGGAAATAAAGCCAGCTTTACTCATAGAAATATTGTATTAGTTTATACCGCAGAACCGTCATATTGAAAATTTAGATATAGCAATAGTTACTGTTGTTTAATAGAACGACAAAAGAGTTTAATAGTTCCTCGAAAAGTTTATATCGGAAGATATCACAATAGCTGTATCCGTCGGGATTCGGGACCTTGGAGACTATGGCTTTAATCAAAGACCTAACCTTTAACATTCCACGCGGCGTTCGTTTTTTACGCGTCCCGCTTTTGTTGTCTATATTTTAGTGCACACAGACGGACGCGGCGAATTTTAATGAGTCCCAAAGTCTAAGTTTAGTGTTTTATATAACTAAGTATGTCTGATAGTTTTTTGATGGCCTTGGTTTCCCTTTTAGAAACTAGGACGAGATAAGCGGACTTTGATATTTTTTTAGTGCAATTTGTTTGAAGTTTATTGTAGGAGTTTTGTAAGCCTCGTTTTTTGTTGTTGAATTTTTTATTTTTTCATAACATTTTGTATTATTCCAAAGGAAATAATAATACGCAAATAATTTAGTGTTCGTGTGATTTGCAAAAACTTGTCGATACTTTCTGTGACTAGTTATGTTATTTTTTACATCGAATTTCATTAATTGTTTAGAATCTGTTACGTCCGTGTAGGTCAAGGATGGCGAACCTTTTCGTATAAACGTGCAATTTTCTAAAGTTTTAAAGTTTTAGACGTGCCATTAAATAATTACGAAGGGCTCACTCGCTATCGCTTATCTTATCACGTATTTCACAGTTTTTTAGTGCGTAATGAATGTTGTGATCAGTGACGTTAAATTTTTTTTTCCGATTGCATGGCACGCTTGCCATTGGTTTGAGAGAGAGTGTAGTAGTGTAGAGAATTAAATTCGCTTCCCACTTACAATCGATTATCGTAGTAGGTACAGTCAGCTTCATAAATATAGTGGCAGTCAAGATATCCAAATATATAGGAACACCTAAAGTGATCAATTATATAAGTACAACCAAAGTCATCAAATTAATTGAAGCATCCACTCTGCTCAAAAACACCGGAGCGTTCACATCGTCATATATATGAGTACATTCAAAGTACCCATAATTATAGTAACAGACATAGCGTCAATAGTAACGAAGCATCGAAAGTATGCAAAAATATCGTAACATTTGACAAAATTCAACTCTATCTCTATTTGCTTAAGATACACTTTGAAATATACTACTTCTGTTAAATTCATTTGACGCTTTGTATCAACATAATAGGTTGTCCAATAAGTTCGTCCCGATTTTCAATAGGTATTTTAGAATAGACCCGAATATATTACAATTATTGAAAACATATGACATGTTTACATAACACATACATACTGAAAAGGGTAACTTCAGCCATATTTTGACAAATGGTAGGACACAATTCGTTCTTTTCTATCAGTTTTATAAAAACTAATTGACTTAATTTTTGCCGAAATACATAAGACTTTTTGCTATAAAATCGAACAAATATAATTTAAAAGACGTACGCCAAAACTTAAGGGCCTTTAAAATTTCCCTTAAAAATGGGCACGAACTTATCGGACAACCCAACATTTTTCTTCTTATTCTTATAACGCTTAAAATTTATATATTTACGATACATGACAGATACCTAATCTATATATATAAAAGATAGTCGTGTTAGTTACACTGTTCATAACTCAAGTTCGGTCGAACTGATTTAGCTGAAAATTGATGGGGAGGTAGCTTAGAACTAGGAGACGGACATAGGAACTTTTTTATCTTGTGAGCATTTTTTTTTATTCCGCGCGGACGAAGTCGCGTGTAAAAGCTAGTAAGTAATATCAAATTTTACTCTGTCACAATATGTGCTAGTTTCAGTGTTTTACTATTTTCGCCGCAGTACGTAAGTTTAATGGTTCGAATCCCAGGCTTACATGGTTTTTATTTTTCAATATTATCAATATACTTGATTTTTTTAATGAAAAGGAAAAATCTAGTAATTTACTTAGAATATGTTTTTTACTTAACAAAAACAATTTTAAATTTTTATTTTTGGGGTATTAAATATTTAAATAAAATTAATAACGATTAGGTTCGGCCATCTATACAACTTCTGTTAATTAATTGACAATTTGTATCAAAATATTTTTCTCTTCCTGTTAGGTATCTTCAGTCCGGTTGCAGTAGAATTTTCCAAGCATAGATTTATTACACGTATTCGATGTCGCCAGTGACAGTCCGCGCGGAGTTTAATGACGAAACTTACAATAATAAACGTGAACAATAAAAAAACATGCTAATGACGTCTCGGTTAAAAAAAGGGACAAGGAATAATGTGGTTCCTTAATTTTTAAAGATGTCGAATAGTAACCAATAATTGTAGCGATAAAGTTCAATTTTATATAACGCTTTGATAATAAAATTAAAAACCTTAAAAAAATTAAAAAATAAACTAATTTTGGGATTCGAATCGCCAAAACTGCGTATTACAGCGAATAGTTAAGCCGTAAGGCCAAACTGGCATATATTGTGACAAACTAAAATTTGATATTACTTATCTATCTAGTATCTGTCATGCGGGACGTAAACTTGTAGTAAATAGCAAAAAAATGTTTTGATATAAAATGTCAAATGAATTTAACAGAAATGGTATATTTCAAAGTGTATCTTAAGCAAATAGAGATAGAGTTGAATTTTGTCAAATGTTACGATATTTTTGCATACTTTCGATGCTTCGTTACTATTGACGCTATGTCTGTTACTATAATTATGGGTACTTTGAATGTACTCATATATATGACGATGTGAACGCTCCGGTGTTTTTGAGCAGAGTGGATGCTTCAATTAATTTGATGACTTTGGTTGTACTTATATAATTGATCACTTTAGGTGTTCCTATATATTTGGATATCTTGACTGCCACTATATTTATGAAGCTGACTGTACAGCAATCTGGCGGCAGTACCTAAGACCTATGATTTATTACGTATGTATATTGTTATTATAAGTTTTCGTCCTTATTGCTTTGTGACAGTCAAATGAGATTTCACCGACACGTGACTTATATTTTAATTTTTCAGTTTAATTGCTTTTTTGTCACAGAAAAAAATTATTAAAAATTTAACAGGTGTCTTACAACACTAGCGTTCTTTGACATTTTCCAATTAATTTTGATGTATATTGTAGAAGTTGTATATTTAAATTAATTAGCATCAAAGCGGTACAATATTTCAAACAACATTTTGACGAATAGATGTGCAACAAGTTTACCTTGAATTTGATAGATTACAATAACAATGTGCCCGGAGATATTTTCATTATAATTTGTATTGAATTAAATTCATGAATCAAGGTAGTATTTAAGGGTGTAGACTGTACATAGTCAGCTCATCCTTTTTCAGTTTCGATTTTTATATGCGATGCGATTACAATGGCTTTTAATGAAACAGCGAAATGTATAACTTATTTATTATTATTAAAAAAAAACAATAAAATTCGTTAGATTTCCTCGCTCGAAAACTCATTACAAAAAAATAGTTCGGTCGTTATTAGTGTTGTAAATCTGTATAGCTAATTCACATAAGGCAACTAATCCCTTATATACCTACGAACTACGAGCCAAATATCGTAACATATCGCTTAAATACCTACCAACAATGAGCCAAACGATTGTCCAATCGAAGTGATCGGCCCTTGACGCCCTTAGCGATGGCCATCCCACTAGCACCGCAGTGGCTACGACACCAGCCAATCTCTCAGTCGCCCACGTGTTGGGTTCAACCACCCCGTGTGGTGGGGCGGCTGCGCGTACGCATTGCGTGACGCCAACACCGCCAGTGCGTAGCCGACGCTCGTCGACGCCGTGTCATTACGGTTCAAACTTCAATTTGTTCCAAACGATAACATGTTTCAATCGGTACCATGCTTCAAACGTTCAAATGTTCCAAACGCAACATGTATCAATCGTGCGCAGTGTTTTATCTCCTCGGTTACACAAAGTTCAATGTTGCTGCGACAATTCGTAAGTAGTGTGATAGCAATTTTATTCTATATAGTATATTACATGTTATGAAAAAATTAAGATGTACAATTGGCTTAGGAGGTAGATATATGTGTTGTGTACATCAGTCAGTAACTTTTATATTTTAATCAGGACAGGTAATAATTACATTGTGGTGCCAATGATATGATCTCCTTCAAGTAAATGTATGACGTAGTAAGAAAACTTCCTGACTTTGCACAGTTTTATCTGTGGCACATGATTTCGTCAGTAGGTATTAACGCGAAATCTTAAAGCTATGCATCTAAGCGTATACTCTCCTAGTAGTAGATACGTCAAAAAAAAAACATAAGCAATGCACAAAACTTCTACTCTCCTAGTACCCACATTTGTAGTACTCTAAACAGATTTTATCTCTTCCCACATTGTAGAAAGCTAATAATGACAACACTCATTAGTTTATAAATAATACTTGTAGGTAAACATACGTATGATACATATTTAGCATGTTCGAGGAAGTTTTATACAGTCGAGATCATTGCATCATTGACCTTCTAGTAGGTATCAAATGTACAAACAACGAATAAATAGAATAAAACAATATTAACATCGGGTTCGTCGACCTTTGTTATTGATGCACTTGTTGGATTTGTTGCCATAATTTATGCAAGTCATATCATATTTATTATGTATCATATAATGCTTCTTGTTTTTGTTACACCTTAATTCGATATACTCAATATCACAAAGGTGTAACCTTTTAATCAAGTCCAGGTATAAATATCCGGCTCCGTGAGGACCAGAAAATACCCTTTATACATGTGCTTATAAAAAATTACTTAAAATAAAAACTGTTGAATGAAAGCATCAAATGACGACTGAATTCTCCTTTCCACATTTTATTTTTCTAAACTCTTAATAGAACAAACGCGATGGAAACGCATCAGCAACATAAACTCATTGTGGTTACTTCAGATATGAAACCGACCAGTTCTTTTTACCGACAAGACAAAAAATATTCTTCTGCTTCTTGGAAAACGTATTAATAATTTTATCTTTATTGCTAAAAAGGGGAAGTGACAGGGAAAAAGTTTCTTTCGTAATGTTGAGTTTATATCTTTGAGTAAAGAAAACCAGTTATGACTGGTTTCAGTTTGTATCGTAGTCTTGTATTAAGATGTGCGCGCTTTAATAATGTGCGCGTTACAATGTTACAATTTATTATTACTGATAACTGTTGTAACCTTTGTCACGCCGCGCGATAACATTTAACTTGAGGTTTTATTCCAATAAATATAATTAATCTGTGAACATCGAAGTGAATCTGTAAAAAATTCCATGTTTTTAGTGAAGACCACGCAAGGATATTCGTCCATCACGTGTAATTGGTTTATCTTAATTTAACCAACTTACTAATATTATAAATGCGAATGTTTAGATAGATGGATGTTTGTTTGAAGGTATTTCCGGAACGGTTCAACGGATCTTGATGAAATTTAGCACAGATGTGTAGACTTAGACTTCATAGTCTGGAAGAACACATAGGTTACTTATTACGTTTTTTAATTCCTCGCGGAAAAGCTGTCTACAGTGATATGAAGTCATAACTCCGTTACGACTGTATGGTACGAAGTCTTATCAATCCTTTTTCCCTATATTTAAAGACCGGCAACGTGTCTTTCTTAATTCAATTGATTCACTTAATACGTTCTTATAAATATTACATGTTACAAAAAAATTAAGAAAGAAATATTGCTCACGTCCTTAAAAATCCCTACCAAAGATTCTAAACAATCCTATCAATGGTCTTGTAGGGATTAAGGCGCAAGCATATTGACATCAATTTTAAATTTCTAACGACGTATTCAATGCTGTTCTTCTTTCTAATTTAATCCCCATACTGTAATAATAAGATCTTTGAGTTGGTGGGAGGGTGTACCTCTGTTATAAGAGTAAAATGTCTGGCACTAATGCTAAGGTCGACCCTACCGATAGGGCACTCACCTGATTGATGACATAACGAAGACGTGAAATGGCGTGTTAACTTTAAGTTTCATAATTTGTGCTAAAATTATGTTTTTTGTTTTGGCATGAGAGTAATTAAACGAAACTACATATTATGACTTGTAAGGAATATTTTCATTAATTTATGTTAATTATAAAACAGGTGAGAATGTAAAATTATGATGATTAAATTGTACAAAAAAAAAGTTACCCCGGTGCCCCAAATCCGGCAAGCCGTGCTTTGATTTTCGCGGTGATGTAGGCAAAGAGCGAGCGATCGTCGGTGGCCGCCGTCACGACGGCGGCGGTAGGCGGCGGGCGAATAGTTTTCCGCGGCCGTTCGTCCGCCACCGTGGCGTAGGTCGGGCGCGGTGTCGATGTACGACCAATGTCACCCGGCGCGGAGTTTCGTAGCTCACTACCCCCCTCCTACTCCGCAGCCCCCTCTCACACCCGCCGACCTCCGGCCAGGCCGCTAGCACCGAATGTCTACGTGAATCAACCGACACGAATCATTTCCGAACGCTCGTCGGTCGACGTCTTTGATTTTTTTCTAAATGACTTCGTTTATGGCAATATGACCGTATTACGTGTAGTAAACCAGCCAGCATTGGTATTCCAAATTCAAAATATGAGTGGATTTATCTGATATGAAGATTCGTGTCCGTTAACCAATAACGATGCTTTTTTCATTTCATCTTCCATAGAACAATGGTAGTAAATTGTACTCCATCCCCATTTTCACATCGATACCAAAACTTTATTTTTTTTTTCGTCTGTTGATTGTTTTCAATCGAATTTAATTTGTCACACTAATGTTTTAAATTTTAATCTATATTATGTCTTTTCGTGATATCTTTTACCGACCTTACGCAATAGGTATATTTGGCATTCAGTTCGGCGCGTCAAGTGTTATATCGGATTTGGGAATACGAGAGATGAATACTAATGTATAAGGCATATATCATTCTCGATTGGTAGTCATATTATTCAATTATGTCATACATCAAAACATATTATGTATCACTTAGTTGCTATGACAACAAATGAAAAAGCCGTTAGCTCTGATTTCATGGGA
Organism: Papilio machaon; assembly: GCF_912999745.1. Taxonomy (NCBI): domain Eukaryota; kingdom Metazoa; phylum Arthropoda; class Insecta; order Lepidoptera; family Papilionidae; genus Papilio; species Papilio machaon. The sequence continues at coordinate 6,569,301 of NC_060002.1, forward strand.
AAAACGATTTAACTCATTATTACGTAACAAAATTACGGACCCTTGTCGTGTTACGATGACATTTTTTACAATCTTATCGCAGTATCTCGCTCGGTTACCGTAAACAAGCGGGATGTTGGGTCACGAGTTCCGAGGTCCTCTGAATTTGTGTGTACAGTTAATTCTTGTAAAATCAGACTCATATGTCGCACCGTAACATTTAAAATCTGCCCTAGGCATAAAAAGCATTCCATTTCTGAGGGCCTAGTACGAATATTTGTGACAATCGCTTTCATAACGTCAACGTCAAAAATTAAATTTTTTATTTTATTATTTAGTTTATTACCCTATTTTTAATTTTTTTATAGTTAATTTACCCTATTAGCCTTCCAATTAATAATACATCTAATCATCTACATTATTTCTTAATCGATTAATATGAGAGGCGCTGTACAAATTTTAATACGAATTTTGTCGATAAGGATACGATGAAGATTGTCACAAATACTCGTATTAGGACTCGTCAACAGAAACATAATGTTGCGCCGACAGTGCGACATATCGTTTAATGTTTTTGTTGTTTGCATTTGCATAACATTGCGTTGCGTCACGCTCTGACACTTTAATAAACATTGTATTTAGGTCGCACTCTGTATATTGAATTAAATAATGTCTTATGTAAAAGGATATTTTGCTGTTACATGTTACTAAGCAAAAAGCTGACGTACCTACATGTTCGTATCATATATGTTGGTTTCCGCATAGACTATAAGTGTAAAATTACATTTCGAAGAAATAGTACTGTTTAGTATGAAAATGTTTGGAAAATTAATAATAGGCTAATTGTTAAGGTCAAGGTAATAATTACGTAATTTTACAATTAATTTATACATGTTGATAAATATTGTTCATTAAAATTTTCCCATTATAAATAGTAACAGCTCGGTATAGTACGCTAATCAAATAAATAATTTGGCGAACACTGGAGAATGTTAACATGAAAAGCAAAAAAATATATATTTACACTGATATCCCCCCAACACCTCATACTGTTATTTCTATAGTAAGGTCTTCACAAAATATCCCCCCCCTGTGGTCACCCCCTCGCACACCAGTGCTATAAGCGGCCATAAAAATTAGCTAGAATAGCGGTCGAGCAAGTCGCGGAGCGGCGGCGGGCGGGTCCGTGAACTCTCGCCGGCTCGACATTGCGCCGACATTGACGGGGCTAAATAATGCAGATAGCGGCGGGTGAACGACCGACAGCCCAATATCACCCACGCGGACAAATGCAAAACACCTGCCGAGTGTCGCCGGCTTATATAAGCCCGCCCCCGCGCTCCGCAACACCCCCGCCTACTCATCTGCCCCACAGACCTACCCCAAGCGCACCCGTCTTGCTGACTTACTTTCTCATATAGAAGATTTATCTTCCCACTTACTTTTATATACAAAGTAATAAGTGGGTTAGTCGACATTATTATTATATGAACATTCGCCATAACAAGAGTTCTATTAGAAAAGAGTATGAGGTTGATCATCTAGCCTGAATTATATTCCGCGTAAAATCAGAACGACTTCACCGGCATGGAATCGATACTTGAGGGGATTCTCGTGGAGGATTGACGGCCGGCAATCGGATTTCTTAATAAACGCTGCCAAAAATACTGACACAATGGTAATTTACTTCTGAGGACTTCGTATAAATATTTTCCAAACGTGCGAAGTTCGTTTCGTAATAAACAATATTATTGACCTACATAATGTTTAAGTAATATTTAAGTCAGATGAGTGTGTGAAATATATTCTTATATTTTTTTAAACAATAATACTATGAATTATTTATTCATTTTTATAAATGTAAACTAGTACCATTAATAAATTTTGCTTCATTTCGTTTCAAACTATTTACAATTATTAACAAAATTGCATATTGACAAATGAAACGTTAAATTGTTGCTTTCACATCTCCCACTGTATCCCGCCTAATTCAGTCACGTATTTTTTTTAAATATTTGTCTATAGCATTCTCGGTGGCCAGTCTGGGATTAACTATTCATCCATATTAATTTTCAACTCAGAAAATTGTAGAATAATAAATACTAAATACATTACCTTTCAATATAAACGTGCTTTTACGTTTTTAATTATTCATATATTTTTAATACAGTACATTTTCGCTCAGCGCCATCTAGTGTTCGATACGTGTTATAAATTGGAACGAATAGCATTAGATTTTGATGATATATATGATACGACAGATGTAGGCTTAACCCAAAGACCCAGATAGCACTGGGTTAGTCTGGGTTTATGCGTTGCATAACTTGACGCCCATTGCCCCAATGACCTAACAAAACCGCAACATTGTTGTTGCTTAATAAAGCTCTTTCAAATATAATTAAAGCCCCGTTACTCATGGTTTTCTATCAAGGATATTGGTGATAGTAGTTTGAGATAGAGCGAAAAAATAATAGTAGTCCCAAGGTTCGAGACGAATTAATTTGTTGTATTATATAACATTTAAAATGTACAGTAAAAGCAAATCCTTTGATCTAAACTTTCGCATTTATGATATTGAAGGACTTGTAAGAGATACCTATTTAGGTGAATAAAGCAGTAGTGTTCGCCCTAGTGAATATAAAACTTAGTAGGTAGTGACGTCATATGTCAGTTTTTTCCATTACTTATTTTTCCTTGGACATCTTCTAATATATAAAATTCTCTTGTCACAGTTTTCGTCACCGTACTCCTCCGAAACGGCTTGACCAATTCTCATGAAATTTTGTGAGCATATTCAGTAGGTCTGAGAATCGGCCAACATCTGTTTTTAATTTTTTTTTGTTTTAACTGCGCGCGGACGGAGTCGCGGGCGACAACTAGTATTATATAAAAATTATTTTATGAGTTTAACATTTAATAAAAAAGTGTAAAGAGGTCCAAAAATAAACAGCAGCTCGGTCGTTAACACCAAAAGTTCTAGGAGAGGAGCCACGTCCGTCGCTCAGTCGGTCTGTGGGCTGGTGGAGGTCACAGAGAGCTCGTGCGCGCGGAAACCGCGCCGGGGTCAAGGCTGCCGTCTAGACGCAACCCTCCGGCACCCTCTGGCGACCTCCCACCACCCTCTGCCACCCACGACTTGCCCGAACCTCGACAGCCGCCGAATTGCCTGGGCGTAGCTATACCTGACCTACCCATACATAATACTAATACAGACCTAAGCATATTCAGATACGGCGTCGACCGGTTTGCAAGCTAGTTATTACAGTATTACACTAATGCCAATTTTGATTGTGATTATACACATTTATAATGTCTGGCGCTTATTAATTATATCGTAACCAGTTAAATATAGACTTATAAATACCGCTTATATTTGAGGAACACATCGACCTTGTACGGCTCAGAATGATTTGGTGCGTTTTTTATGAGTGATCTTTATGGATGCATAAATATTATACGTCACCATATTACATTTAAACACTAATCTTACTAATATTATAAATGCGAAAGTTTAGGTAGATGGATGTTTGTTTGAAGGTATCTCCGGAACAGCTCAACGGATCTTGATGAAATTTGGCACAGATGTAGTTCATAATCTGGAAGAACACATACGCTATATGCTTATTCCGTTTCGCATGGCGACAGCTAGTATAAAATAGATTTAAAAAGATCCTATAATAAATTAATAAAATAGAATAGACAAAATAACTTTTTTTATAGGAAGTAACTGATAATGATAACAATCGTTCAGTTCGATAGAAAACAAAATGAATTATTGAATATGAAGATGTTTCAAGAAAACATACCGGATAATTGATGATATATGATGTTATATATTTTTCCAAATTGTTTAGCTTCTTAATTTAATTTGTTAAATTAAAATCAATTTTGAATGTCTTGAATTTGAATAAATTTATGTCATCATTGACTCACAGTGGAAACTGTTGTGTAATTAATGCAAGAATATAGAAGTGTCCATTGTTTAACTGCTTCCTTGAGAATTATCGGAGGTACGATAAAATGTGTCCGTGAAGACATCTGTTAGTCGGTTACTGTATGATAAAGTTGATGCCAAAAAACGAATGATTTCAATGATCTTGTTACATATTATATTGTTTGTCTAAATATACTTTTGTCTGTAAGTGTACTTTATTTTTTTAATATACGCTCCTTTTATTGTATTTATAAAATGCGCAACGTTAACATTACCCTGTGACTTTTCATTGCCTATAGAAAAAAAATTGTTAGCTCTATTTTATTAGAGACTAGCTTTTACCCGCGACTCCGTCCGCGCGGAATAAAAAATAGAAAACGGGGTAAAAATTATCCTATGTCCTTTTCCTGGTTCTAAGCTACCTGCCCACCAATTTTTAGTCAAATCGATTCAGCCGTTCTTGAGTTATAAATAGTGTAACTAACACGACTTTCTTTTATATATATAGATTGAGAGGAATATCGATACGTTTTTGTATTAATGTTTCAGTAGTGTAAGCACATGTTAATGTTCAATATATTGTCTACGTTTGTATACCTAACATGCCGGCCTTGTGTCCGGACCACACGCAAATGTTGCGCGATCCGTAATACAACAATCTAATTTTTAACCTGCCAATCAAATGCACCGCTCAAGGAAATCCTGTGTCTGCCCCATCGCCTCTACTTGCGATACTGTTTCTATACAAAACCTTTTTGTTCGATCTTTTTTATCGTTTGTTTTATAATTCGAAACTATAGTGTGCCAGAATTTTTGATTTTAGAACTTGGCTTATTTTTTTAAATCCTTATTTAAATTTCGAAGATTCTGTGAACGCGATCGATTACTGGTTCATTGTAATAAAGGAACTTTTTATAGTCATTACGTTTTGTGACGTTAGGGTTAAGATTGACTTTGTTACTTTTGTCTTTTTGTAAAGTTTATACGACCTTTTTTTTTTTGTTTAACTGGTTATTTGAAGAGTGTGGCAAATTGCTAATTATTCATTGATTAAAAATTAAACCGGTACCGATTAAAATACCTATTTATAATTCAAATGGGGAGTGTTTTGTCTGTACGGAAATTGTTTTTTTTTTTGTCTTTGCGATCGACTAACGAATTTCGTGTTTTTATTTTGTTCCTACAATCAACCCACGCTCGGCTATTAGTGGACTGCGAAGTCTTTCGTGAGACTGATTTAAGCGTACTAGTACTCGTGTAGATTTATAACAAGAAAACGTTTGCTAAAACAAAGTTCAGTTATTATTTTATGAGATTCCTACTTTTCCCTAATAGAGAAAACTGCTGGCCAGTAATTTACCAATTTAGAGTTGAGACTAAAACCAGAAGATTAAGGATAAATTTTAACTCTTCTATCAAGTCTTTATTGGGAGCTAACTTTAATTTCAAATTTAGTAAAAAGTTTTTACATAAAAGTGTTATATTCCTTTAAAATTAAACTAAAAATTAAAATAAATTAATCATTACCCATGCACACTATAAATGGCAGATAAAAAATCCAATGTGAGTCAAAAAGGTGGCGCAGCTGTGCAAATGTCGATATTAAAGCCCGTTCAGACGTCTTCGTGGCACTGTATAGTCTGGCAAATATATAAGGCCTGGTGAGAGACGCGCTGCTATAGTGAATAGTGCTGTCAGAAAATATACTCACATAGGCTTAGATAATGACGTACAGAAAACATATGAAAGAACAGCTACAACAAGACAAGGACGATCTTGTGATACTTTGGTAGACACCAGCAACAACATTTGTTACACGAATGGGCCGGCTCGCCCGGTGAAACAAAACCACACATATATGCGTCAAGTGGAAGTAAGTCCGGATTTCGTCTGATGAGTTCGCGTTCCGGTGGCCCAATTTTAATCCTGTTTCCTAATAAGAAAGAGTATAGGAAGGGGAAATATTTTCTTTCTATGCGTCTCCTCCTCTATCCATTAAAGGTAGGAAACTCAACTGCAATTGCGGATGTCTATGGGCGATTTCAGCGAATTCAGGTGCTCGTTCTGCTTGCTCGTTTGTCACCTTGTAATATTAAAAAAAACTTTTTTTTAACATACAAAGGCGTGGTAATAAACTATTGTAATAAAGTGACCACTGGGTTAGATAAGTTTTTCGATCTATAATTGAACACGTACAATAGACAAGCGATTTTTTTTTATTGGAGCGCGCAACACGACGAATGATAACGCGTGAATAACAACTACATCTAATCATAATGTTGAGGTAGGTCTGACTGTAATATAAATAAAAATGGCGGCTAGGGTTAGCAGTTGTTTTTTTTTTAATATTTTCTAATCTATAAAAATGTAAAAGTAGATAAATATTTACTTTTAGGTTTTAAAGCGTTTCATAATTTTGAAAAATTTGTTTTGAATTACTTTAATATGGATATTTTTCCAAGTTTATCTGTAAATAGGTAAAATGTAATTTAGAGTAATTATAGACTGGCAATGGCAACCCTAGGATAGATTTTTTCAACGTCGTCTATTTGTGACACAAGGTGAAGTGACGTAGTTACAGGCTACTGGAATACCTATACATACCGTAACCGAGATGAGTTTATCTTAGATATGAATATGTGATAAAACTCTCAGTGAGATAAGTAATTTGGAAGTTAAATGTGCAATTATATAAGTAAAATATATAAAAAATTAAAGTTCTAAAAAGTGTAATACTCCGTTCTCTACTTAATCTATGGTCTAAAAACTACGGTTCAAATATGACAGGTCATCATGTACTAACATAGTATGTTAGATTGTACTGTAACTTTCGTTATGAAACTAAATTGTATATTTTTGTCATCATTTTGGTCCATCTGCATTTCTGATACCTTGGTTATGGGCAGTATTCTTCACTAGAAGTAGCGTTGCCAGGCGTCCGGATAAAGCCGGACATAAGTAGGTTTTTTGATTGCGTGTCCGGCCAAAATAAACGGTTTTCCGGCTTTTGTTAGGCTTTTTACATTTCCCAAACGAGAGTGTACCTATTAATACTGTGACAAAATCCTAAATAATATAGGGTGTCGGACCTTTCTACCTAAATGTCCGGCCAAACTGGCTGGTCTGTTCGGCTAGTTGGTTTGACGACCTGGCAACCCTAACTACAAGTAATTATTGTTTGTCAACCCCATTCCATTAAATAATGTAACATACCCGTTGACCCAAACATCCAAGAAAAAAACATATTGTTTTTTTTCAATCGGGAGCGGGATGAAAATATGTTTTTATTTACAAACGTAATGCACTAAAATAATACATACTAACATTGTCCGATCTACATCGCAAGTTGTATTTTAAAAAATGAATTTAGAATTGTACGTTTATCTAATCTTTTCCTAACCTGTGTATTAAGGTAGGTCATGTTTCTTATTGTTTTATGAATTAACGTAATTTTTAGATAATTTCCCAAACGTAATATTAATGAGTCATCTATGTTTTACGTCAGTTCTGTCAATGTCAACTTAGAAAGTAAATAACTCCCCTGAACAAACTAACATTTGATTATCATCATCAGCTCACTATACCACCCCACTGAGGAGCTCGGAACCTACCAAGTTAGGGGTGACTAGGCCATAGTCAACCACGCTGGTCCAGTGCGGGTTGGTTGACTTCACCCATATCATTGAACTTCTCAGATATGTGCAGCATCACGATGTTTTCCTTCACCGTAAGAACGTCGGAAAAATGTACATATGCAAAGCGGGATTCGAACCGACCTGCGGATTGCGAGTCAAGTGATTAACCACTGAGCCACCGACGCTTGATTATCGCTAATTAAAAATGTAGGTAAGCAAGACAATAACTTTCGATGTCATCTTTTTACGTATCACACAGATTTGTCGATTCTACTATTATAATCGAAAGTGACTTTGTTTACGAGCTCATTTCGCCACAGCTAGTTATAAAATATTCTTAAAATATTTTAAGAAATGTAAAAATAAGACCTTGATGCGATAAAATTCGTGTAAACACGCGTGTTTGTGCGGCGCGGAATAGGTATAAATTCATAATAATCACTCGCTAGTGGGTCGTCGACCGTGTGCCCGTGACTTCACCTCTGAATTTCGTAGATAATGGCAATTCGACAATACGGCGCGGCGGCGGCGCGCAACTGTGCCAAAGTTAGCCTAGGCCCCGCCCGTGTTGTTTTACTACACTAATGTGGCATAAGGACCCACATAAGTAAAAATTATGACCTTAAAAGAATATTTATAGATTGTGTTTTCTCATATAAATAATAAATCAGGCGATATGATGATTGATGATTTTGATTAGAGTTAAATTATTATAATAACATTTAAAAAATTGAAATCATTTTATACGATTGTGTAAACTCTTTCTTTTATTATAAGGAAATTTTATTAAATAATTAAATATATTACTTTAAATATTGAATTAATGTAAGAGACATAAAGCCTACTGATGTAACCTCAACGCTAAACAACAGTTGTTTCTACGCGTAATATACCCAACCTTGAGACTTGAACCACTAAAAAGTATGTCGTTCCTGAGAAATCAATGGCAAATGTAATTTAGACTACATGGAACATAATGGCGTCATTTTATATTGGCCTTGATCGGTATCCGCTTAACGAATTTCATGCAAGCGCATTAACTTGTGTTGGCGTAGGACCTCGGGTAGAACTTGTTAAAGTAATTAATTATAAAATAAAAAACCTTATATAAAAATTACAATACGTAAAATTAAGGGCGAAGGATATGTAACCATTTTTTTTAATTATTAAGCTCTTATTTTAATAGATTTTATAAAATTACTTTCGTAAAACAATCGATTTCTGTAATTCTAATCGTACTAATATATCTATAATGTAGTTAAATAATAAGTATTAATAATATTTGATCACAATTTCGCATCGTTGCAAACTAATTTTACAAACTAACTAATAATTCATCAAATCACTTTCGATTCCGCTGAGAATTTGCAGACGCTAAGAAACAAGATGGCGTCGTATTTCGGGTGGCCTTGAGCGCTATCCGTTTAGGACATTACACGCGTACCTAACAGCGCTTGCGTTGTCGTAGGCCCACAAAAGTCTACATACGCTATCGATGTACATAGTTTTATTTAGTTACGTTAATGTTTTGGCGCCAACATGGCGACGTGTTTTTCGGCGGCCTTGAAGTCTAGATGTTTCGGCAAGATTACGTTATATTAATTCCATTGTTTAGCATTTTATGTTTTACTTAAAAGTTGAATTATTTTAATTAGCTTAATTTTATTACATTGTAAAAACAACTTGTTATAGCGGCGATAGAGTTTTTACTTGATTTGATAAACTTCACAAATTTACCCAGTGGAGTCTCGCATCTTTGGTTGAATTGTTTGTCCAATATTTCACGTCTAGCGTTGCCAGGCGTCCGGATAAAGCCGGACATAAGTAGGCTTTTTGATTGCGTGTCCGACTTTTGTTAGGCTTTTTACATTTCCAAAACGAGAGTGTACCTATTAATACTGAGACAAATAAAAATAAAATTCTAAATAATATAGGGTGTCCGACCTTTCTACCTATATGTCCGGCCAAACTGCCTGGTCTATCCGGCTAGTAGGTTTGGCGACCTGACAACCCCATTCACGTCTAAAACCACTCGATGGGTCTTTATAATAACCGTTGCATCTATACTCTTATTACGTACATCTCTACACAAATGTTGTAGAGAGATAAGATATTATTATTTTTTAAAGTTTGTAACGAATAAACTCAAAAACTATTCTATCAATTTCAAAAAATATTACTCCATTTGTATACCCCTTCTACATTATCCCTGAGTAACATAGACTATATTTAATTTTGTCATAAAATGTATAAAACATTGCCCACCCGTGCTGTGCCCGAAGCTGCTACAGGTCGCCAGTCATTTATAAATAACCAAAAGTTCGTGATAAAGAATAAACGAAAAATTTAAAAACTATATTCTAGTAATAGTATTACTTGCCATTCGGATTTGCATATGAATCGTTTATAATTCAATTATTATAGTTCTCTTTAAAAAACTCGGTTGAATTGCGTCACTACATATTTTATCGGAAAGCCGGGCCAATGTCAAGGGGGCATTGAACCCGCATCCTTGAAACATGTAGATATCATAGATAAACATGCATTTTTTTGTTTTTCATCATCGTAAGTATGTCTTCACTTATCTTGAATGCAATTTAAATAATAAAACACGCTCAATGCAGTTTTTTTTTTTATTTTAATTTTGACATTTAGAAATCGGAACTTGAATTTAGAAGCATTGTGTGGAATGTTGTTTTTTTAAGTTTTTGAATGTGAAATAACTAAGTATCAACGTTCCATTTGTTAGAATAGACCTCAGTAATGTAGGTCACGCGGTCTTGAATACAAAATTATAACTTAGCCACTGTCTACTGAGTATCATATTTTGTAACCAAAATTGGGACGTGTTTGTTAAATTTATTTAATGATTAGATTTAGTGCTATTTTGGAGTACCTAATGTTATTTGTTCGTAACAATTTAGATATGTGGTGTTTTTACGTTTAAAATTTTTCAAATCAACTGATATTTATCTCAATGCTTGGTTTAAATTATACTAATACAGTAGAACAATAACGCTCTAAATCAGCACTGGAATACAACTGGCATTATGTAAACTCTAATTGGTGCTAGTGAGCGCTCAGCGCTACTGTCTTACTGTACTGTCTTAATCTAAACAAGGTATTAAATTAGTTTTGCAAATCAACAATAATAAAATTTAAAATAGCGCCATCTATGTTCACTTGTTGAAATGACGTCCTTAATCAAAGATTTAAAAATTGTTTCAGATACAGTTTTTCAACAGATAAAATAAATATAACATGAAACATTTTGTCTAACCGTCTTTTTCCATTACCTCAAGATATGTATAAAACATAATATTGTATCTAATTCGTTTTAAAGATTTCGGTATTGTTTTGTATTCCTACGTATTGGTTTATAACCTACTTATGGCCGTGTTTAGATTTATGTTCGCCGCGACTACTCATTCATGTTTTGTCAAAATAGAAACAGTAGGTACTTTATCAGGTATTTTACTTTGTGTAAATATAATATTCCATTCGTTCTGGGGATCGGACTTTAGATTCATACGACTACGTTATTATTCTAACGAGTAGGTATATATACCCATTGGAACATTTAGTACATTGTACAACTTATAAGGAAAGGATGAGAAGGGGAAGTGGATTTTATGGAGGAGGGGATGCATAGCAAGCGGATGTATCCTCTTTCTGTGCGTCTCGTCCTCTGTCGATTAAAGGTAGGCAATTGCAATTGCAGATATTTATAGGCAGCGGTCGTTTCGTTTTTTAAGTGTATTCAGGTAGCCGCTTGCTGGTTTGCCACCTTATGATATGATAAAAAAAATTGTGTGATATGTTTATATCATAGCTATTATGAACGAAAGTTATTACTATGAGTACATTTATATTACTTTTGTAAATAAGACATCAAAATAAATTGTTCACTTCATCGAAGTAAACCTTATTTTGTAAGCAATAGAGTTGAATTTGCGTTAAACATTAGAATGTAGAGCACTCACGGTTGCAGGTGCAGATGATGTCCGCGGCGGGGGGCGAGCCGATGCTGCGCCGTGTCAAGCAGGAGGCCGAGCCGCCGCCCCAGTACTCGCCCGACCCACATGCCGACCACCCGCTGCACCGCAGCACGCACATGGTCCACGCGCCACAGGTAACTCACAACCCATAACCCCACACCGAATTCTACCAATAGATTTAGACCTGTGTCGATTGATCATTTCTCGCGACGAGATCAAGCTTAAAAGACCCGAAAACACGGGTTTTAGGTCCTACCGGTTAATCGCGAGTCGCGGAACGAGTGACCGGCACGAGCTGTAAACACAAAAGAATCCAGGTTCTTTTGTATTGCCTTGACCCGATCGATCACATAAAAACAGTGATCCGATCAACACAGGTCTACCATTGATCCATCACACTCCGTGCCCGGATACAAACTGCGCGACACGTACGGATGCAGTTGCAGCGTCTATCTCTGTAAAATCAATAACTAGGTTACAAGAATGTACTAGTGCACCGGATTTAGGACCTAGTTTCGTTCCGGACATCCTAGATAACACATCTGTGAGTTTTATAGTTTTTAAAAAGTTTTCTATTGTGTTTATATTAGTTGGTTTAAAGTAATACGTTGTTTTTTAGGATGTATATTTTTTACTTATTGTTTTTATATACAATTTTCTGTAACACTTCCGTTATAACTGGTTAAAAGTACTGTTATTACATGCAATGGAATTAATGGTAACAATTTTCATATCATTTTCAGTCGGTTAATAACTTGTAATTCGCGTGTGAAGTGATATTTGAATACATATAATAAAGCTGTGCAATTATAGGCGTAATGAATTTATGAGGTATGCATTGGATGCGCATTTCGGTGATCGGTTTATCGATTTATAAGTTACCAATGTACATTTCTGTGTTTACGCAAAGCAATACTGTGTTACATTGCATTTTGTTCATAGGTTTAATACATTTAAACAGTTTCAAACGACTATAAAATTGTTAATTGTTTCTCTTTCAATTCTGCGACGATAGTTCCTTGTATAAGAAATTGCAGGATATTGTCCATAAAGACTTGTAGACAAGAAAAATAGACGCTTGTAACTGTGATAAATGTTAGTTATTACTGTACGTTGTATATAACGAGTGTATATAAGCTACCTTACTAGATACTTATTTGATTACATATATACGTATTGAATTTCATATAATTTAACCTACTTTTGAACGTTCCGTAGCGATAATGTCGTATACTTATTTTGAGTTGCGTAGTAGTATGCTACGTGTAGCAGTTTATACGCTACGACGTATCTACGAACGATTGTTATAATCCGCTGCTTTACTTATGTTGTGTTAATAATATTAGCTTGTAGGTAACACTGTCTTTTATCCCGGATTACATTAATGTTACATGTTATCCATTGACCTACATTCTCACTGAAAGCCTACATTTTAGTGTTGTTTTAATGAATTATATAAATTATATGAATTATGTAAATATTACGAGTTCTCTATAAATAGTAAATAGTACGAATCGTTATCTCTGGTATGTCTTATATATTATATAGATGTTATATAATCTGTAACCAAATTACAGTTTTCCACCATCCAACAGCTGGAACTCGAACCTAAGGAGGAGGTGAAGTTTTGCGTGTCCCCGGAGAGCGGGGCGGGGGGCAACGCCAGCCCGGAACAACAGCACTGCTCGTCGACAACCGCCGCAGCGGCCGCGCGCGACGAGGACGCGCCTCGACGCTTCTGTCTCGTGTGCGGCGACGTCGCGTCAGGCTTCCACTACGGCGTTGCCAGCTGTGAAGCCTGCAAGGCCTTCTTTAAGCGGACCATACAGGTTAAGATTAGAGTAACGTTACCGTGTTGAGGACTTCACTGTTGGTAGCTTGTATGATCAGATTCAGATAAGAGGAGAATCAAATTTAGAGACAATAATTACATTTGTACAAATCTTAAAACGGCGATATCAGATCAGAGGCCCCGATGTGAGGAAACGGTGTTCGCGGATGCGTCATCATCAAATAAAGGGGCTTCGTAAATTCACAGATGTTAAATTACCAGGGGAACATAGACTACACGTGCCCGGCGTCCAACGAGTGCGAGATCAACAAGCGGCGGCGCAAGGCGTGTCAGGCGTGTCGCTTTCGCAAGTGTCTCAGTACGGGGATGTTGCGTGAGGGCGTGCGTCTCGACCGCGTGCGCGGCGGCCGGCAGAAGTACCGCCGCGCACCAGACCTGCCCCCGCCCAACAACAAGCCGCACATCGACGATATCAAGGTCTCAGTGGTCTTGTACCACTTGTCATATAACTTTAATGAAAATATTTTATATCATAAGATGGCAAATGATCGAGCGGAATGGTGACTGCTGCCCATATAGATCCGCAATTGCAGATACATTGCCTACCTTTGATCGACGGAAGACAGGATGTACAGAGAAAGGAAATATCTCCTTCCTATGTATATTCCCCTCCGTCAAATATACTTCTTCTTCTCATCTTTTCCTTATACCTTCGTGCAACAGATGTTGCTGACGTCTACCATTGTTAAAAAGTTTCACAATGTTGTAATGACTGTCGTGTTCCAGATCCTGGAGGCGCTGTCGTCGTACGAGCCGGAGTTGCTGAGCTGCGGCGCTGCGCCTGCAGGTGTGACAGACCCCGCGGCGCGCACGTTGGCCTTGCTGGCAGACCTGTACGACAGGGAGCTGGTCGGCGTCATCGGCTGGGCAAAGCAGATACCCGGCTTCACTGAACTCCAGCTCAATGATCAGGTCTTTACAAATGTCTTAACAGGTTGTCTGCAGTCCTAGATGTTGGTTCGAAACTAGATACAATTTGGATTGGATTTATGGGTTTTACTGACTAATAATTGCTGTTTATTAAAAATGTGTTTATATGTGTGTGTGTTTTTAGATGCGGCTGCTACAGAGCACGTGGGCGGAGATGTTGAGCCTGATGGTGGCGTATAGATCTCTGCCGGTGGCGGCCACTCCCGCGCCCTCCTCTCCCGCACCACTACGTCTGCGCTTCGCACACGATCTCGCACTAGACGAGCACACCGCCAGAGATATTGGTGCACTTGACCTCTATCTGCAGGTATAGCATCTGTAACTTCACAGAGCTCACACAGAAGATCGTTATCTTTTAAATCATTTAAGGACAGGATGGGAAGAGAAAGTGGTTTTAATGGAATTGTAGACGCATATGAATGGTTGATATTCTTTTTCTGTGCGTCTCCTCCTCCGTCTATTAGATAGAAATCTGCAATTGCTGGATGTTTTCCCCATTGTTGTTAGATAAGTGGTGTGGCGCGGAGGCTGGAGCGGCTGGGGGCTCAGCGCGAGGAGTGCTACTTGCTGAAGGCGCTGGTGTTGGCCAACTCTGAGGCGCGTCTTGACGAGCACGCGGCGCAGAGACGTTTCCGTGACGCCATACTTGCAGCACTCAATGACGCTGTTAACGCACTCAGGTATAATACATACCAAAAATATTTACAGAACATCACACATCTTCTTTACACTTCATGAACATGTTTGTTAATTTTATATTTATTTAAATAATGTCTCATCTGTATACAGGATGTTTAACAGTAGTAGATCCCGCAATAACAATGTTTGTTGGGTGTCTACTGGTGCAATACCACGACCACACAGAAGACAGGTGTCAAGTGGAAGCAATTCCGAGTACAGTTTGATGAATGTGGTACTGGAAGACTAATTTTAGTCCTCTTTCCCTTCCAACTCTTTTCTTATTAGGAAAAAATGGGAAGGGAAAGTGGATTTGGTGGAAGAGGGGACGCATAGGAAGGAGAAATATCCTCTTTCTGTGCGTCCCCTTCTCCGTTGATTAAAGGTAGGCAGCGCATCTGCATTTGTGGATGTCTATGGGCAACGGTCGCTTCGCTATTGCGGCGAATCCAGGTGGCCATTTGTTCGTTTGCCACCTTATAATATATATAAAAAATATATATATAATTTTTACTTTTATGACATGTAATTATTACTAATACAATTGTAATTGTAGAAAATGTGTATTTTGCAGACCGTACAATGCGAATACAGCGCTGCAGCAGCTGTTGCTGTCGCTACCGGCGCTGCGGCACGCGGATGTTGCAGTGCGTCGCTTCTGGACCTGCGTACACCGAGATCGGCGCACGCATATGAACAAACTCTTCGTCGAAATGCTCGAGGCCTGTCTGCGGTAGGCCGCTAGTACGACACCGCGGCTCAGCTTACACTGGTCTTTACACACTACCAAGTAGGTCTAATTATTGGGTGATTAGAAAACCCTAAATGACTAAGTTGTGAATTGATGCGCAGACGCAGGACGTAATCGTCTCAGTGTATGGACAAGTTTGAACAAGGTTGTGTTATCGATTTGTTCTACAAATGCTTGCTCGAAACTTATCATTTTTTATCTGCTACGGCAACTAGTGGATTCGCCATTTTTTTTATACTTACCCGTAGCTTTTTAATGTAAAAACGTTTCGCTTTGGGTTAAGCATCGTTATGGTAATGGTGGCATGCGGGGCCGCGACTTTTTTTTTTTCATCACAAAAATGTCATTTTAATTTGTGTTTTTTTTTGCATTTAACGTTTCCCGAAGGTTAAAGTTTCGAGTTGTGAGTGTTTGTTGTGTATTATATATTTATATGGATATTTAGTCTGTGGTAATTTGGCTGTGAATTGGCGGGAAACGTGAAGTTTGCTATTTGAGTTGAAGTTTCTGATTTTAGGTTATGTTTTGAAATGATCGATGAATATCTTTTAGTTGAACATCGTTACATATTTTAATTTTATATATTTTTTTAAAAACATCTAAGTTTTTTACTTTATTACACTATTCATTTGACTGCAATATTTTTACATTAAAATTTTTTATTTTTTTTCCATTTCTCGTATAAATATTTTTTTAACAAAATTACTATTTTTTTTTTCTTTCTACAGTCGATCATTAATTATTAATTAGCATTTTATTTTGTATATTTAGAAATGTTGTCGCGTCCCCGCGCCTTAAATGTACAAAATGGACGAACCTAGTACAAAACTTGTTACTATTTTTGTATTATATAAAAAAAAATGTGTAATTTTTACTTTCCGTTATAATGTTGTCACACGTGAAAATACCTCAATAATAAAATATCTACTTAGTAATAACACATTAAAATATAAATTATATTGTTTATAAAACATTAGAAATATATAAAAAATTTGTAAGACATTTTCAAATTTTATTATGTACTGTGAAAATATGCAATAGAATTAAAAGATAATTATTTTTACAATGAAATAAATATTATTTATCCCGGCAACAGAACACTGCCACAACAGTGAAAACCTACCTCTTATAAAAAAACCTAAAATAATTAACAAATATAATCAAAATATGAATTATAAAATAAAAATTATATTCTTTTGTGATCAAAAATACAGTCAAAACCGTTTATAGCGACATCGTTTAGAACAACATACCGGTTAAATTGACCAAAATCAAAGGTCCTGGCTGAATGTTATATACATACCTTTCCTATTAATACCTGTCACCGGTTGTTACAACTATCGGTTATTACGACTCAATATGAGTAGTCCCTTCGATGTCGTTATAACAGATTTTGACTGTATTATAAAAAATGAATCTATTTGTAATTTGTACATAATACAGAGTAAATTCATTTTTCAAAAAATATTATACGAAAAAAAAAAAGGAATCTAACTTTAGGCCATAGCACTGTACGATTACGAGTTACATAATGCATTTTTAGATTTCATTTCAAATGGAAAAAAAACATCTGTACCACTTTAGTTTGTATTTCAACTAAAACTATCCCAGTCTTTTTAAATTATATATTTTTAATATTTTTAACACTGTTCCACTATATAGTTTAGTATAGGGATCGTGAAATAATCACGTGAGGCTCGAAAGAGGTGGATGGGATTCCTAAAAAAATCACGAAACATCACGAGGAGGGACAGTGGCTAATATATATCACGTGTTTTCTGAATGATGACGTAAATTTAATGTAACAATGTGATGTAAGTCTAAAACTTGCCACATATCAGGAGAGAGGGGACAGAAAAGTGTTAAAAAATATCACGTGATTAATACACGACCCCATATATAAAAGGCTGAAGTACACATTTCGTATAACGAAATATTCGGTATTACCTTAGAATTTTAATGTAGTGGTACTTGAATTAACATTGTCTCTGTTTTGTCTAAACGAATTCATATTTGCCAAGAGACGGGAAGGGGGGGGGGTCAGGCTGGGAGCTGACACCCCAGAGAATAAAAAAAAAATAGATATATGAAAAACTACAAGATACTAAGATGGATACCCTATAGATAACTCAAAAACTACATGTTTAGTGTCTTTAAAAAATTACCACATGTTGATAAAGTTCCCTTGCAATAAACAAAAAAAATAACTACTTGTCCAACCAATATCTTGTATAAATTATCGACTGGCAACACCTTTCTTTTTTTCCAAAACAAAGAAAATATTTATTAATACAAGTACAAGTGCAGTGGAATTCTACCGTTAGGCTTTGTAATATTGTAGAACATAAAAATGCTAAGCATTATTTTAACCCGTGGAATATGATTATATACCTCACCTCTGTTACCAATGCACGCATTAAATAAACCTATATAAAATATAATAAATAATAATTTATATATATTTTATATTATATATAAATATAACAAATCGCCCAATATAACAAATCTGTTTATTTAATCTTAAGATAAATTTTATGCATTTTGTAAATAATTATACATTTTACATAATATGGGATCGGTTTCTGCTTTTAAAATGTACAAATTTTACTTGATTGCATAAACACTTTGTTTTTATACAAAAGTGTATTTATTGAATGAATTTTCTGAATGATTTAAAAATACGTTTAATTGTGAATGAATTTTTTTTTCAAATTTCTTCATTATTTGACAATGGATTTCTACTGTAAGTTTAAATTTGTATAAAACATACTAAGTCTTAATTCTCACTCTGTTGTAAAAAATTAGACGAAAATATATTTTGAAACAAGTGTTTTGTCAGTTTTTAAACATTATTGTCAATTTGGCGCGAAAAGCTTAATTTTTTCTTAATTACTTTTCGTGGCAAAGGTAACGCAAATTAATTTTTTTCTTAATTTCTTTTATTCGTGGCTAAGGTAACGTAAATGAGTTTGTGAACTGTGAAACAATTGTATTTAATCTGGGCTACTTCGTGTTATTCTAAGAAAAAAAACATATTTTTGACAGTGAACGTAAACTTTGGTTAAAAAAAAATTTCCAGTGAGACGCGTCTCGTTTTATTTTAGGTTATTCTTATGTTAAGAATATTCAAGATTATTTATAGTTTTCATTTTGTGTAATGGAATATTTTAGAGCGGACGGGGAATGTCTCAGGCGTGATGTGCCAGATTAGGTTAAGTGTTTATTTGTTAGTGTTTGTTGTGTTACAAGATGGCGGACCATTTTGGCGGTAAAATTTGTTTCATATACTTTAATAAATAAAATTCCGTATAAATTCATCGATGTTAAGTTAGTTCCTATGATTCTGTTATTGAAAAATTACGTTTTTATCCCAATGATGTCTACTTTTATTGAAAAGGAAACAAAAAATTTATAAAAAAAAACGTGATTTGTAAAAAGAATCTATATTATACTGAAGTTTGTAAGAATTAATGTGTAGTTTGTAAATTTGTGATGATATACGTTAGTTAGCTGTAGTAATTTGTACCCTGTAGCGTTTTGACATCAAAACATGTTGTACAACTTTACTCTGTGTCTTATTTTAATGTAAACTCGTACCTTCATTTGTTTATACAATGTTATTTATAATTATGTCGACCGCTCCTTGAGATATGTAAATTGAATAAAAAAGTTGGAAAAAAATTGCATTTTTTTCACTAAAAAACCACATATGTGAGTTAAAAATTACCTTCTCCCTTCCCAACCTTTTTTTAATTATTAAGAAAGGATGGGTAGGGTAAGAGGGGGCGCATAGGAAGGGGAAATATCCTCTTTTAGTGCGTCTCCTTCTCCGTTGATTAAAGGTAGGCAATGCATCTGCAGTTGCGGATGTTTATGGGCAACGGTCACTTCGCTATTTTAGCGAATTGCTCGTTAGCCTTTTGACATAAAAAAGTTGAATATATTCATCAATAACTCGGATGTCGAAATATTAAATGATGGTTTGACATCATTTAAAAATAAATTATCTAAATTAAATTAAAATTAAAAATAGTTATACATGTGTCTGATGTAATTTGTACATGCCTTTAGTTGGTATACAAAATGTATCAATGAATTTTTAAATTATTTCTATTTAGTATGAAAGCTGTTTGTGTGATTAAATAATTAAGTCGAAGTGACAAAGAAATCAAACACTTTTTTAATTTAAATGTTATAATTATTGCCTTAAACACTATATACAATTTATTTGATATAAAATTAATTTCGAATCGTCACAGAGTAAAGCCATAGGCTAGACAATAGCGAACTGTTCGTACAACAACTCTCGCACTTTGTAGTACTCCTCGGAGAGGACGCCCTCCAGCGCCACGCGCCCGTTCTCCAACTAAAAAAATAATATATTTTGTTTCTATTCGACCAAAGAGAAAATCTTACATACTAAAGTAGAATGATATTTACAACAGTATTATTTAAAATAAAAATAAAAACAATAATTGCAAACAGAATAAAACACAAAAGTAAGCTTATGATAAGAAATTATTCAAAATACTGTCAGTACAATGTGTACAGTGTACAATATGAAGTGTGTAATGTGCACAATATGAAGTGTAATGTGCACAATATGGAGTGTAATGTGTACAATATGAAGTGTAATGTTTACAACATTGAGTGTGTAATGTAAACAATATGGAGTGTTTTATGTGAACAATATGGAGTGTGTAATGTGAACAATATGGAATGTGTAATATGAACAATATGTAGTGTGTAATGTGAACAATATGTAGTGTGTAATGTGAACAGTAAAAGTATGTACGGCGTGTACAGCAGCTACTGACCCGTCGTATAGCGACAGTGCCGCTGCAGCACTCGAGCGCGCCGCCGCTGAACTCCGCGGGCAGGCCGGCGCGGGCGAGCGCACCGCGCAGCTCCGACAGCCGCAACGAGTTGATGAAGGCCGCGCTGTGCGCCGCGCCGCCTCGTGCACGCTCCAGGGACATCATCTCATCATCCTCCGGTTCTTGCTCACCCTCCTCTGTATAAATAGCGATGCAATAAGAATAAAAAAGCTAAGTAAGGTAAAATTAAAAAAAAATATATTGTAATTTTTTTTTGTATAATTAGCTGAATTCTGTAGCCTCGCCATCTACATTAGTAAGGTCAGAAACGTATTTAAGGTAATCGAATGGCAAAATGGTAGTTCTCTATCTGTATTAGAGAGGTAGTGCGTGTACCTGCGCCGGCGCATGTTGCACGCGAGCGCTGCGCTACGACAGCGGAGAGCCAGGCGAGCTCGGCGTCACCGGCGCTGCGCCACGCCAGCTCGCTCACCAGCGCGTCTGTCAGCTTCACCTGATAAACCACACAACATGACAAACATAGTTTTATATATTTGTTGACATACTAGCTTTTGACCGCGACTTCTTCAGTGCAGAAATTAAAAAAAATGTTGCCTTTATGCCGCGTGTACACATCCCGGAACAAATGGGGTTTTGCGTACACGCGTACAAAAAAAAATTAAATTAGTTTTACTTTATCAGAAACCCAAATACATAACTTGTACGAAAAATTAATTTTTCTAGATATTACATAAAGACAATGGTATTATTATTTTTATTTTATTAATATTGTGTAGATTTTTTTTTTGTCTTAAGTAACTAACCACTACAATCGAAACTTTAAATTGAATCTGACTAATATTATAAATGAGAAAGTTTGAATGGATGTATGGCTGCCCGTTACCAGGTAATTGCTAGAACTTCTGAATTGATCTGGATGTTAGAATATTGCAGTCTAGAATAGCTAAGACTAAGAATTTTTAATTCCATGCAGACGTCTTAGGTGACAGCCAGTTTTTTATTACAAAATAAAAAAAATCCAATAATACTTTTATTACAAAGTAGCATACAAAATCAAAGAAATAAGCAATTTTTTGCACCTTTTTTAAGCAGGAATGTCTACTGACCTGGTAGATGTGAGACTCTGTGGTAGCGTCAATTGTATCTCCCTTGTTAGGTGTAAACACCTTCTCTATTCCCTCACTTTCACAATGTTTACTGCAAAATACAAAAAAAAAAAATCAGCTAATATACTAAAAATAATAATATTAAATTGATATTATGTACATATATTATGAATTCGCCGAAATAACGAAGCTATCTTTGACCATAGATCAGATATCGACAGAGGAGGGGACTTTTTGTACATACGCAAGTGTATTAGCAGCGTGAGGGCGAGCTCGGAGCGCGACAATCGCACGCGGCTTGGCGTGCGAGACCAGTCGCAGCAACGAGTCGCCGTCGCAGCGACCCTCCAGCTCCACGTACTGTATACTAGCGCGCACAGCCACAGTACGCAACACACTCACACACTTGCTAGGGATCTCTATCATCTCCTCTAAAAATATAACGATTTATTAAAAAAAAAATTTTTTTTTTCAAAATGAAAATTTTTTTTTTTTTGTCAAAACGAATGTAACTAACGAGCAATATATGTGACATTACGCATAAAGGATTTTATGTCTGTAAGAAAATGTGTGAACTGTGAACTAAAAATGAGAGAACGTCAGCTGAACAGTTTAATGTTACCATTTTCATAATTTCCAAATTTCATAAAAATATCACTCATGATGTTATGGAGATTAATTTACTAATTTGTTTGTATCAATTTAAATACAAAGGAATTACTACGAGAACTTAGTCATAATTTACAAATCAATTGCTTGAAGCTTGGAAAATTTTGTTTACTGGTAACCCTTAAAACTGGTAGACTCTTCTGTCAATGTCAAAAAAAACTGACATAAGATTGTGAGACTATAATGAAGCATTGAAATAGCCAGAATAGAAGTCTCGCTGGACCAGAGCACTACTCTTTATCAAAGATTTGCATCAATTTCTCGACTAAAATGTGTATTGGTTTAAATACCATCAGGTTCTTGTTTCTGCGGCGGCGCTGGCGGCACATCTCTAATCTCCCCCTCAGCATCCACTATCTCTGCCAATCTGTAGTCTTCCGGCTGCAAATAGGAATATAAATAATAAATATTTTACAATAACTACGAAACGCAGATTACACAAATAATTTTGAAACGCAGTTTACTATAAATATCATATATACAATTTAATTATAGTATAATTAAGAAACGCGGACCGACACCTATAATTACAAAACGCTGTGTATAATATAACTTCGAAACGCAGTATACTCTAAGTAGTTCAAACATAGTTTTCACATCGTATAATTACAAAACGCGGTTTATAATTTTGAAACACAGTTGCGACCAACCCGTATAATTTCTCCGTAGTCATCAGCGCGGGTTCTCTCCTCATGGAAGGGGTACATGGCGTGGTGCCGCTTGTTGGTCTTGAAGCAGCCGGTGGGGCGAGTGTCATGTCGCACCGGGATGTCATGTCTGCCTGTCACTACGCACATCTCTAGTTCACCTTCGGATTCGGAATCAGAGGATATGCCCCCAATGTCCTCTCTGAAAAGAAATGATTAGAGTCAATAGACTATCTATGCCACTAAGATATATCCAAGAGTGAGTCGGTAACACTAAACATGTTAACTAAAAAGTTCAAGTAAGTTGAGATTTACAGTTCTTTTAACCTCATTTTGAGATGAAAAATGTGTAAAGCATATGAAAAATATAAAAAAAAAAAACTTAAACAAAAATTATGATTTAGACCGCAGCACTGCGGATAAAAATAAGTAGTCATTAATGAACAATTCAGTCTAGATTTATTATGAAAATACACTTAGAGTCACTTTTCTTTAACGACGGAGTAGAGCAACAAGTTTGACACACTTCTGGCACACTCGGGCAAGGTTACACAATTGACTTACTTATCGGTGTTGTTGATCTTCATCCGCTGCTGTTGCAGGAAGTCCTCCAGTTCTGCACCTTCAAGTCTCACACGCTTCTTCACCATCAGCTCAATGGTCCTGTCCCCTCCTTTATCTATCAGGTCCCGAGCTAGGGTACCTGGAGATGTCCTGGAAATTAACAAATAAATATTTTTTTTTATATAAAGAAACTAATTTAATAGAATGTTAATATTCTAAAAAAAGGGAGGCATTTACATACCTTGCCGTTAACACAATAGAGTTTAAATTGTTAGGAGCCCATAGTAGAAAGAGGTCCCTCGCGAAGCCAGCCTCTAGGTCAGGGAAGGAGGCGAGCACCACCTTGGGCCCCGGGGTTCTGGTCACTTCCACCACCGAGTGACATAGCTGAAGGTGGCGGAGAGCGAAGGGGTTGCTGCGTGCACCTTCGAACGCACGCGTTAGTTTGTCGCTCATCCATTCTATCTGGTTAATAAAAGATTTTATGACTGTACAAGGAAATGTACAAAATACTATAGTGTACAATATCTTTAAAAACATGAATTTCAAGTCCCGTAACTGGTCTATAAGAACATTGTCATCTCTGTTTTACCAAAATAGTATAAAAATTATAAAAAGGAAGCAATATGGTTGTAATATTAACAACATTAAATTATTTATTTATTTATAATACCCACAAAACTATTTTAAAATAATTTGATTGCAGGATCAAAAATTTTTTTTAAAATTGAAATTAAAGTAAAAATTAGCAAGTTAGATTAAATTAAATTAAATAAATTTAAAGAAAGTAAAAATTAAGAAGTATAAATATAACTACTAAAATCACTGTAAGGTTACAAAATTTTTGAAGAAAGTTATTATTTACCTGATCTCAGATTATTCAAAGAATCTGAGAGAAATAACAAGTATTTCTCGCCACTCCTGTTATAGAGTAACAAAACCAACCTACCTGTGACTTAGCAAATTCCAGTACATTATAACTGACGTTGGAGAGTAGGAGTAAGGAGTATGCCACTAGCCCCGAGTCCTTGTTGCGCCACAACTGATCCAACATGTGGGCAAGCTCAAGTACCCGACCAGCAGTGTCTGTGCAGACAAGCACTGAGCCACCACCACGGAGTGTACTAAGGATGGTCGCTGAAATATTAATTTGCTATATTGCCTAGTGGTAAATTTTTAAAATGAATAAACTATTTTCTACCCTCTTGTAATAACGAAAGGATGAGTAGGGGATGTGGCAAGAGACCAAATCTATAGGAAGAAGAAATATTTTCTGTCTGTGCCCTCCTCTTTCTATTTAAGGTAGGCAAATCATTTGCAAACTTATAATTTGTATGCTGAATAATTATAGATAATGGTGACTATTATTTTAACAAAATTAGGTATCTACTTGCTTGTTTGCCATCTTCTACTAGAAAAACAAGAAGGCTGGAATGATACCTAACTAATATAATTTGAGAGATTTGGAATCCTAAGCACATATGCTTACGATTAGATTAGGTGTTATAAAAGTAAATAAATTATAAAATATACTGTCATACATACTCATTAATTTCTCATCTCGCAATCTTCTTCTCTGTTGTACGTAATCAGCATTTGCTGCTCCGAGCAGGAGTAATGATGGCCGCATGATCTTCTCAATTTCGCAGCCGTTGAGATGCCTTTCTTTTTTATGGTTAAAGTCGGGTGCATACACAATGTCTTCCTCTCCTGGTGCAACTATTCTCCAGACGGTGCCGCCGAGGGAATGTCCAGCAGGAATTGGTGTAATCCTCAATCCATGGCCTTTACCTGAAATATACAGCAATAAGTTTAAATAATATTGAACATATTGATTGTCATTTCAAATAAGACAATAAAACTTGATGAACTATATGTTTTTAGTGACTTTCCTAAAGTCTAGTTCATGTTCCTTGAATGATTATTTTTATATTAATAGGTGACAAACAAGCAAACGGCCACCTGAATTCGCCTAAATAGCGGGCGACAGTTGCCCATAGACATCGGCAAATGCAGATGCGCCTACCTTTAATCAACAGAGAAGACGCACAGAAAGAGGACATTTCCCCTTCTATGCGTCCCCTCTTCCGCCAAATCCATTTTCTAGAAAGAGGACTAAAATTAGCCCAGACAAAATGGAATTACTTCCAATTCACGCCTGTCTTCTGTGTGGACATAGTATTTCATTGGTCAACCCGGCACATTTGTGCAACCAACAAATATTGTTGCGGGATCTACCACTGTTGAACTTATTAAGAAAGATTATTTATACTTATTAAGAAGATTGTGGCATAAGACTTGAATAAGTTGTTTACGAGTAATTAATACCTTTCATATCAACACTTTGATTATATTTCAACTGTGTAATTCTGTCGAATGCTGCATCCACATCATCAAGGGTGAAGAGATCAAAGTCTGACACATTCCTGTGAGACTGGTATAGATCGTACATGAACATCTGGCCCATCTTGTACACAGGGAGTGTAGCATAAATAGGACAATTCAGTCCTAGCTGTCCCACCGCATATGGTAATGCACCAAGATGCAGAGGATCCGAATGTGACAGCAGTACAGCATCTATACTATTGATGTGTCTGAAATATATATAATCAATCAAATAACAATGGGCATGACTGACACAAAGCGTATTTGTAACTCCAACAAGTAATAGTGGTCTGTATTATTTCATTTCTTATCAGATGTTTAACCGAAAATATACAAAAACATAACCTCAAAATCTAACCTTTTTAACTCTTTGATAAAATCCATATCAAACTTTTCATCCCAGCCGCAATCTAAGAGGAACTTAAATTCATCTACTTGAAGCACATAACACGGCGGTGACTCGTCTCCAGCTCCGGAGAGGCAGTGTAACTTTATAATGGACGTCATCTTTATTTTATAGTAATTCTAACATAGAAACACAACTTTGAATATAAAACTTTTAATATTTCAATTTCATGCTGAAAGATTCAATGTAACTTTGCGTTTTAGAACTTAAAAATACTTAAAAAGTTTACAAATAATTATAAAAATGTAATTCAATTTCCAAGCAGTGGCTTTTAGGTATAAAAATGTAGACAAGCTATTGTTTATGTCTCTTTACTTTGACAGTGACAATTGACATTTGACAAAGAGTTCGCCAAAGAGTCCACACCGTCCATAC
The DNA here is from genome assembly GCF_912999745.1 of Papilio machaon. NCBI lineage: Eukaryota > Metazoa > Arthropoda > Insecta > Lepidoptera > Papilionidae > Papilio > Papilio machaon. The sequence goes on from NC_060002.1 coordinate 6,596,048, forward strand.
CACATAATAAAAGCGGGAATAAAAGCTAAGAGTGCTTAATTAACAACGTGCTTATAAAAAATCGTTGCACTTGAATTTTGTCTATGCGACGAAATGTTTTATGTTTGTTTCTAAAATAATATTTTTTCAATTGAAATTGTTATATCCCTGCAGTACAAATTATAAGTGGCTTTTATGAATAAGGCCATCAGTTAAATGGACATACTACGTTTTGAATAAGGCCATCAGTTTCAAAATCTTAAATTGTCATGGTAAACGCCGTAATGTCATCAAACAATGAGGAGCCAATTGAGTATAATACAAAATTGGGTGAAATAATGGGTAAAGAAAATATTAACTTTTTATCTATTTTCACAACAAACAAAAAAACATAAAAGTTTAATGTATACAGTTTACAATGAAGGTACAACAAAACACGTCCTCAATCCTTGATTTTTTTTAAAAGATCTGATAAGCATTGTTTTACTTCCACTTCAATCTGTATGTCTTTAAAAGTTTGAATAGGGGTGATTACCCCTTTAATTTGCCTATGTGCATCGTTATCGTACTTCGCGGGTGTAATTGAGTCGTGTAATTTTTTGTTTAATGGAGTTAGAGGATGAGGATTTGAACGGGCTGAATGGTTATAATCTCTCATATCCGGATACAATGTACGTAGTATCAGAGGTTTGTCCATTTCATCCACAACAATAAACGGTCGACCTAACTGTATTTCGTGTCGAGCTCTAACCGCTTCTTCTAATCTCGCTTCATATTTAGCTTGTATGGTATCTGCATCTTTTTCTGCCAATCTTCTTATCCTTTCTTCGAATTTTGCGTCTGGAATTTTTTTTATTACTGCTATATTACAAGATCAACTCTTATTAATTATGTATCACAAATTTCAAATGGGTATTGAAGGCGTCATGAAATACGTAAGCTGTGTCGTATCTGGGCAGCTCAATTGATAACTTATTACGTAGAAAAAAAATATTTACCGTTGTATTTCATTACAACATAGTTCAGCAGCAATATAGAAACATAAATTACAATAACAATTATCATGTACACCCACCATTCCCCGCGTAACAACTGATCCTGTAACAGCAAGAGATTAGAACAAATAAATAGATACATTACCGCAGATCACTTTTTTATATTTAACTAGCTTTTACCCGCGACACCGTCCGCGCGGAATAAAAAATAGAAAACGGGGTAAAAATTATCCTATGTCCGTCTCCTAGTTCTAAGCTACCTCCCCATCAATTTTCAGTCAAATCGATTCAGCCGTTCTTGAGTTATAAATAGTGTAACTAACCCGACTTTCTTTTATATATATACTAGCTTTTTCCCGCGACTCCGTCCGCGCGGAATAAAAAAAAATAGAAAACGGGGTAAAAATTATCCTATGTCCTATTCCTGGTTCTAAGCTACCTGCACACCAATTTTCAGTCAAATCGATTCAGCCGTTCTTGAGTTATAAATGGTGTAACTAACACAACTTTCTTTTATATATATAGATATATAGATATAGATTTTTAATGAAAACCTTAACATATTCGAACTTGCGCTACCTATTAAAGGAACACGAACAACAAAATGTTGTCTTACCCAAGTTAACATAATAGATATTTTTAATTATGTATTTCATTAATAGTATATAATCTTGGTTCATATTATGTTTTGAAAATTTATTCTTACAATTATAATAGACATTTGGTTTTTGACATCCAAAGACTTTTGTTGACATTTAAGCCAAAAGAAGGTTTTCAAGACATAAATCGAGCTTTAAAAGGTCTACTTGCAGCAATTGTAGAAAATAAGGATTTCTTAAAATATTTTTTTAATAAGCGTTTAAATCTTTACTAAAATCTGGCTATTTTTAAAATAAAATAAATAGATGGCGCTATCCGATAAATGGTTACACCTACATCACGCTATTGAGAAGAGATATATTGTCAAATTAGTCTTAGATCTCAATAAGCATTTTTTTCAGTGTGGTTACGACATAAGCTCACTATCACTATTGTAATAAATAACGTTGGAAAGCACAAGCCATTCATCTGCGTGTTCCCGCGGTGTGGTGGTTTTAGCAATGGCTATCGTAGCCCATTTGGGCACGCATCCTCTCTGAGAATTACTTTGCCGTAATAAATTTACGAATTTAAAACACCAGAATCAAATACGTATTCGATACCTAAATATTTTTAAAATGTTTTTTACTTAAATTCCTCACAAAATTATGATATCTATTGGAACATATTTACTTAAATAATTCGCTTTTTTATATTGTTCAGTAATTATTTTTAAACTCCGGCTTATAAATTAAATTACAAATAAACAGAAGCCATTCTTTCACTTCTTCGAGATAAACCGCTCGGAACCGGTTCAAACCGCATGCGAGTCGCATTATTTCTTAATCTCAGTTTAACGAAGCGCGCCAGATTACCGGCGCGGGATGTGATACGTCTGGAGTAAAATTTAACGACAAGTTTTAACGAACTTTATTGTAATGTACAAAATATGTTACATTAACTCTTTAAAAATATTAGCTTTCCTTTGTTACGTTATTTACTTAATAGTTACATCATGTTATTTGATTTTGGCACACATGTTATTGTATATACTCCGATAATTGAGCGCCATCTCTATTTAATTATGTAAAACGTTTACAATTTAATTAGAAACTTTAATTAAACATAGAAATAATTGCTTCTATAAGTTATTACGTGTATATTAGTGTTATTTAAACAAACGCAACAACGGACGAAACTAAATTAGTTGCGCAGCTGCACGTGTTTACGCTGACAGCAACGAATTTGCATTTGGCGAACAGAATAATGTTTTTGTTTGCAATTTGCGGGTAGGTGAGATTTAACTGAATCAGTTATAGTAGAAATGCTGTCGAACTGATTATCAACGGGGAAATAAATCTTGTTTACTGTTAATGTATTTGTTTTGATTGCATATTTATGATGAAGGTTTGATGGATTATTATTTTCTAATGGGCTTTAAAAATCCTACGTAAATAATCTTATCCTACAATTTTGTCCTTTGCGTAATATTTTTAAATTAAATTCTATTTTTGTACAATTTTTTTAAAGTAATATAAGAAAGAACTGTATATTTTGATCATTTTGGATACATCGTAATAAATCTTAATAGGGTTTAAAGTGTAAATCTGTATTTTGTATTTTACTTACGAACATATGTAGGAGGCATGTGTCTAGTGAGATTATAATCCGACGAAGTTCGTAATCGTTCCGTAACATATCAACAGAAATGATACAACATTGAGAGAACTATTTGAACCAAATATGTTCACAAAAGGGGTGCGTTAAATTTAAACAGGGTCGTAACAACACGGTTTAGTGATTACTTTGCAAAATGTAATGTAATTTTATAGCATTATGTAGGTTGTTGTGGAAGTTAACATCATGATACGTTTTAGGGCTCTTTATCACTGCGTTGTGACGTGACTTTTAACAAAATGTCGGGTGTTTTATTTTTATTACAACAGTTCAGTTTTATTTGTGTTTGGGTTAAAATTTTACTTGATAAAATTTACTTGTCCTCTTTATCACGTTACTACGTTACTGACTATGAGTAAATTTTTTTCCGTAACCTTTTTTTTAAATAACTCCTTCTTTAGTAACTGTACTTCTTTAGTAACCGGACTCTTTTTATTAGTTATTAAGTCGTCCTTTTTTCCTATACCGTTGATATATTATTACTCTTTCCAAATACCTTAGCGGTCAAAAGATATCTGCGCGCTGCGCAGTGTTCCCCCCCCCGCGGCCGCTACGTCCCGTTAAATTTCGTTGTGTGCAGCGATTCGCGCGAAGTTAAAAAGCCGCCAAGGTGTGTGAAAACAATAATAAGACAATTGACACTTACTGCTGCACTGAGTCATTAATGGCCACTAACGGAGTTACTTAGTGTAGGTTAACTAATGGCTAATGGACCGATTAAGTAATTATTAAGCTTCGACTTAACCAGGTATCCAGTTGCAAGGTTATGAAGTAATTTCCTTAACCAGGAGCTTTGTAACATACATTCTTTCTTCTTCTTTTCTTTCTTATAAGGAAATGATGGGAAGGGAATTTTCGGTGAAGGGGTCGCATATGAAGGGGAAATATTATCTCTGTTAACTTAATGTAAAAACAAATCTGGAATTGCGGATGTCTGTGGGCAGAGTTCGCTTCGTTATTTGGGTGAATTCAGTTGTCCGCTAGTTCGTTTGCTATCTTATAATAAAAAATAAAATAAAAATTGACATAAAATAAACGTCAAATACGTAAAAGAACAATCTTTTGGCCAACTACAACTAGAACGGTTGTTGATGGCCACATTAGAATAATTTCTAAGCACTCGTGAAAGTGGAAAATGGGGGCATTAATTTTCTTAATTTCAGCAGGACGCTGCGGTTCGCCTGATAAATTGTCTCGCCGCAATTAGTGGCTGCGAGCCAGTGGGGACTGGGAACTGGGGACTGGGAACTAGGGACTGCGAACTGGGGACTGGGAACTGGGGACCGTAAAACATATACATATTTTAATTGCTTACATCCTCCGTATGTTTTAGAGAAATGGTGCACACGACCGAGAGTGCAAGTCTAGAATTTATAAGAAGTTGAATGCACTTATTTCTGTTTTAGTCAAATTAATTTAATGCTATTGTTGTATTTAAAATGTAGGAAAAGATTAGTAAGGTTCATTTAGATATAAGAAATCGTACGTACACTTCGAACTGTCCGGTGATGACGTCAGTAGCGGTATAGCGTCTCCTGTATTCCCATACGTTTGTCTCAGAACGGCTGCATGGATCTCGCTGAAAGTTGTAGGTTATAGTGTAGAAGAACACATAGACTACTAATATTTTTCTTTTAATTCCAAACAGACGGAGTCGCGGGCGACAGCTAGTCTTACTAATATTATAAATGCGAATGCTTAGATGGATGGATGAATGGATGTCTGTTTGAAGGTATCTCCGGAATGGCTCAATGGATCTTGATGAAATTTGACACAGATGTAGAACATAGTCTAGATGAACACATAGGCTACTGAGTTTTTTTTTTATTCCGCGCAGACAGGGTCGCGGGTGACAGCTAGTTTCATTAAAAAGTTAAGGCTATTAATTCTGGTTGGACAAATATTTTATACAACAATTACCATTTTACTGTAATGAATCTTGAATATCACGATAATCGGTTCTTATTTTGAAATCAAGCGAGACGAACGAAACGAACGAAAGATTACGTTTAAATAGTAGTATACAACAAGGTCTGTTACGCTGTTTTTATAGAAACGGCATATAACAAAGAAAAAAGGGTTAAATATAAACTGTGTTTAACTTTATAAAGAATTTGTTTTAAAAGTATATATTGCAATGCGACAAGTCTAGCGAAAGCGGCGTTATCTACGAGTTGCAGTTAGCAAAAGTTTGTCGTTCAGGATTAACGTGGCTGTATTATTTCTAGTCAAATCAGCTTGATTAAATGCTTACTAAGTAAAATAAAATTTTCAGACATTGACGTCAATAATATCTCTAAATCCACCTAGTAGAGGTATGATTTTATTTTTTTGTACCATGTGTTTTTTAAACCTTTCTTAAGCTACTTTTTTATGTTTATTCTGGATTCATATTTCTAGGTGGAAAAGGCTATATAAGAATATATAAAGTATCTGACAAGCGCATTTAAGTGAAATAAAAATTAAGTTAATACTAAGAAAATTTTATTTGTAAGTTATAGATTTGCTTGCATTCCCCGTATAGAGCCCAAACGTAGAGATGCGATGCCGGAGCCAGCAAACTAATTTCAAGTTTCGTTCCAATTTGCGAAGTTGGCATTGTTAGCATACAATTGTAGTTCTTAGGCGGGGCATAGTTGCGTTTGTTTTCATAAATTTCTTTACAGAATATCTTTTATACGTTGACCAATAAGTTTTGATGTTTATTAAATATAGCAAATTCTGGCGAAATTGTGACACAAATTGTATATTTTTAATAATAATAATGAATGAGATGACGAAAAGCCTTCGACTACTTTTTATCGATCTAATTGTTATAAGAAAAGGTCGATTCATAAAAAGACTGGCCATAGTTTTTTGATCATCATCTACCTCGCCTTAAACTACCCACGTGGTTTCGACACAAGATTTTATAAACTTTAATAGTTTTATGACATGGCCAGTAGTTCCACAGATAGAAAGCACGTAAGGAAGCTTTTAAAAGAGCAACAAAAAAGAGATATTAATGTGAAATGGCCTAGGATTTTATGTAGCTTCTGCGTATTATTACGTCATTATACTTCTTATTTTGTGGTCGTTTAAAAAATTCTGATTTGTGAAATAAACCATCTATTCTACATCTGATAATGATGCCGTGATTCATCGTGCAAAACCTAGTATTCCTTTTCATGCAGTAATTGGCCGCAGAGAATCTTTATATGACTCCAAGTGAATAGAAGTAGTGATTTGTTTTTACTACTTCTGCGTTGGAAAACTTCCGACAAACGTGATATTAAAAGGAATTCCTGCGGGAAGTAATTTTTATTGCATATGAACTCTGAAAATGCCAAGGCAATATAACGAGAAAAGGTTAAATAGTAATAAAAACCCTGTTAATATTTTTGTCACAGTACATTTTTATTTCATCAAAATATTGATGGCACCCCTTTTTTGTCACTTTTATGACATCCTCAAAGATTGTCATTTGGTATGAATTTTAGAAACGCATAGAAGAATATATACGTAAATTTTCAAAACTATTAACTTAATAATTACATGTTGAAATTGAAAATGTGATTTAATTTAAACTACATCGAAAAGTTTAATCCCGTAAGTTATTAAATATTTTAGATTTGAACTAACAAGTTGAATGTTGAGTAGAAATTGAAATCAGGAAACTAATTTCAAGTTCCGTTGCAATTTGTAGAGACGCCATTGTTAGCTTTGAAACGTACTACGGAGAAGTTACGTTTTAGATATATGGATTTTCAATATATTTGTATTAAAAGTTCAAATATGCTTTTTCCACGAGTACGTGTATATTATTTGAATACGTGTATACATAATTTATTTTTTCTTTCATAATAGGCTATGGAAGAAACTACTAACGCCATCTACGTTTAATTTATATACACCATTTTACGCATAAACTTCCTGGAAAGTACTTCATTATTCACTAGTTGTCGCCAGCGACCGGTATTAATGAAACTTAAGCCTAAGTGTTCTTCCTGATTATGTTATACATCTGTGCCAAATTTTATCAAGATCCGTTGATCCGTTCTGAAGATACCTTTTAACAAATATCCATTTAAACATTCGTATTTATAATATTAGTAAGATTCTTATTATTAAATATATTGGACATTAAAATATTGCTAAAGTGATTTTTAAATATTATTCTTTATGAAATATGGTGATATTGAAACAAAAATTATAGTAAACTAGCTTTTACCCGCGACTCCGTCCGCGAATAAAAAAATAGAAAACGGGGTAAAAATTACCCTATATCCGTTTCCTGGTTCTAAGCTACCTGCCCATCAATTTTCAGATAAATCAGTTCGACCGATCTTGATTTATAAATAGTGTAACTAACACGACTTTCTTTTATATATATAGATATAATCGTACGTTCTAGAATTATTATTATAATATCGCAAAGTGAAACAGTGCCATATTATAAACGCGATACATATGCAAAGAATAAAAGAATTTCCATTTAAGCTTTCCCTTTGACGTTTCCAGTTGACGCGTTCGAAAGCCTTCTTAATGGAGTCACGTATATATTTAAACGTCTCGATACCTTCTGTAGTCAATCTTTTTCGGTATCGCTGTGTTAAGGCTCGATCGTATCTCGACTTTGATGTGTCGACTCGAATATGTTTGTAAGGACTTGCGTTACAACAATGTTGTTTGAATACTTTTTGGATTATTCGATACATATACGATGTGTTTATTGCTCGTCTTTTCTGTGGGTATGAACAAATGCCAATAATAACAAGTCTTGTTAAGAAACCAGTTGTTCAAGCGACATTTTTAAGTTTAAAATACCGTTGCTACTAACAATTATGATCAAAATATGCGTGGGAAAATATGTCTAATGTTTGCAAATGAATGATTTATTAAGATTTTTAAGGTTTATTTATTTTCTCTCGTAAATATTGGTAAAAACCCACCATGAACACATGAACCATGAATTAGCGTAAGATTGATTGCCATTATTAAAAAAGCATAGCGAATTAAAAAAATAACTGGCTGATCAAAAAAATTACCATAATATTTTCTTTTATTTTCAATTAAAAACTTCTTGAAAAATTTTCTAACTGGCCTGTACGAAACTAGCAAAAACTGTGATACAAAGGTAACGTGTATTTCGCGTAGTGCTCTCAAAATAACAAGCAATTAGTTCTGATGGACGAACCGTCTCCGACATTCAGATATTAAATATGACTTTGCTGCACTCTAGTGCTCTGTAAATAATGATGGATCTACAAATTTTTGTACAAAAACTACTATATATCACTGGTGCATAAGTCTAAGTCTTGTTTATGGTCTCCTGTGATCTTCTTATGGCTGTGTAGTTAGAAGTATTTACCACACTAATACAGATAAGTTACAGGCTATTTAAAATACCGTTAACAAAAAGATAAGTAAAATTAGAAATTACATTTATTACTAGCTGTCGCCGCGACTTCGTCCGCGCGCAGTTAAAAAAAAAATGAAAAATAGATGTTGGCCGATTCTCAGACCTACTGAATATGCTCACAAAGTTTCATGAGAATCGGTCAAGCCGTTTCGGAGGAGTACGGTGACGAAAACTGTGACACGAGAATTTTATATATTAGATGCAAGCAAACTTATAGACTTTAAATAGAATTAAAATCTAAGTGAACATTACTTCAGTTATAGAAATTAAATTAACCGCATTTTATTTACAGGGTGTTTATAAACTTTTGTTTACAAAATATTTTCAGTTTCTTTGCCTAAAATGTAAAAATTTAGCTCGTAAATTACTCACGTCTAAAATTTATGAAATTATATTAGAGCCAACCAGAAAGCTGTTGCCAGCTGAAGCCAGAAAGTTGAAGTCAATTACATATATCGATAACAGACCAATTGTTTTTTTTTCTATCTCAGAATAAGCAGCTTTCGATGCAGTCACTGGCCATAATTTAACCGAAAACCGTCGACTTTACCGCAAAGTCAATAAATCTAAAAGATTTCTATTATAGATAATACCGTCGGCTTTCCATGTTTCGTTTCGTTTTGCGTCAATGTTTCTTAGTTACAATTGTATTTATGAGAATTTAAGAGTTAATTTTTCTTACTAAAGTATGACAAGAGCATTTTATAACGCTATATTTAGAAACCATTTATCTGTAAGTCATGTACGAACAAATATATCTTGTATACGTTTAAGTAGATAGATTGTTATTTGTATAATGTAAATCAAACCTACGTATAAAAACGTATTTACGCTCTAGGATATTTTATAGTCATCATCTCCCGGGCCTTTTCCCACTCACGTGGGGTCGGCACACAAGGTTTTATAGACCTTACTGTTTTGGCTTAAGTTTTTACGGCCGGCCGCCTGTCTGACACCAACCCTACTCGCGAGGTATATTTTGAAATTTAGGATTTTTTATAATATATTTAAGATTTAAGAAACCGATAAGTTTGACAGACTGGACACTTTAAACACTACGAAGAATATGAAACGAAGGACGCGTATATTTAAAGTCAATTTGGTCACTATTATATGTGAAAAACATTATCTTTCTATTAGTTGGACAAAAAATAATGATGGTTGTAGAAGTGTTAGTAATCACGTTATATTAAATATACTTTAAGGTGCATGAATATCGACAACTTTTATTATGTTATCCTACTTCTTATTTTATTAATAAATATAAATGCGAAAGTTTAAATGAATGGATAAATTAATGTTTGTTAGCAGGCAACTTTAAAACAGATATAATAATCTAGATTGAAGTACAAAGATAGGCTACTTGATAAGTGTTTTTTTAATCACGCCCGGACGAGGTCAGGTCACAAAATCTTTACAAAATAAACAATTAAACTTTTCACTTTTTAATTACTCGTATAACATTATATTAAGCTTCAATTAACAAAGTCAATTTTAATTTTTCTCGTCTAACTATTAAACGTGCAAACAATTCGTTCTCCAATTAATTTCACGCCTTCTTAAACAATTTTTACGAGAAAAAAACTTATAAAGTGCTCCTCTCTACTTGAAAGTTAATTACTGAAAAAAAAACCTTGAATATCATTTAACAAAGACTTTTTCTAATTTATACAAAGTTCTTTGAAATGATATTTAATAAACTAGCTTTTACCCGCGACTCCGTCCGCGCGGAGCAAAAAAGAGAAAACGGGGTAAAAATTATCCTATGTCCTATTCCTGGTTCTAAGCTACCTGCCCACCAATTTTCAGTCAAATCGATTCAGCCGTTCTTGAGTTATAAATGGTGTAACTAACACAACTTTCTTTTATATATATAGATAGATTAACGACTAATTTTTTTTTTAAACAAGACTTAAAATATGTTTTCTTTACATCACAAGGTGGCAAACGAGTAAACGGTCACCCGAATACGCCTAAATAGCGAAGTGACCGCTGCCCATAGACAACCACAATTTCAGATTTGTTGCCTACCTTTAATCGATAGAAGAGGGAGCGTACAGAAAGAGAATATATTACCTCTTCCGATGTGTCCCCTCCTCCGTCAAATGCAATGATTAAGTACTTTTCATAAAAAATACACATTAAGGTGGATATAGACTAGAACATTTATTTGTAATAGAACAACGAGCCGCTCTATGATATGTTCTAGTGTATCACCCTTTCAAGAACCAGACGTGCTTTGGGAACTACGCTTTTACTTGTGTTATAAATTCGTAAGAACGTTACATTATATAGTAATGCTCGAGAAAATGCTCTAGTGTATCACCTTTACTCACCTTTACTATGTGACAGTGAAATAAATAACACCATAATTTAAACATTGAATATTATTTATATCTGACGGCGTATCCGCCAAAGTCAAATGACTGGTTGACTTTTTCAGCCAAGCAAAGCGTCACTGTCGATGGTTGTGAGGGCGGCCATTGAACAGTGTTGTTCGAGACGGCGCCCGCGCACCACGCTTGCGACGAATCGCTTAGCATCTAATTAACAATTAAAATCTAGCGCTTAATTAAGTTGATGTCGCGTTGGTTAGACACTACAGTGTTCATTCCACTGTATATTTTTGGTTACCTAACCCTTATTAAACAACTGCGATTGCAACAAGGACTCGTGATCTGTTCACACCCACCTGCCGACATACCCGCTTTTATACTCGCACAATATGATTTCTGATGAAGGCCCTCCTGCCCCTTCATATCTATTCTAATATTAAATGGGAAGGTATTTAATATACCGTATATTTAAAATAGTTTTTTTTTTTTAAATTGGATTTTTTTTAATTCATATGGTGGCAAACGAATGAGCGACTACTTGAATTCATCGAAATAGCAAAGCGACCGTTGCCCATAGATATCGGCAATTGCAAATGTGTTACCTACCTCTAATCTTCGAAGGAAGGGACACATAAAAAGAAAATATTTTCTCTACCTATGAATCCTCGCCTCCGTCAAATCCACTTTCTCCTCTCATCCTTTCATTATAAGAGAAGGATGGAAGGAAAAGACGAATAAAATTATCTATTTAATTTTTCTTACGTTTAATTAAAAATACTACAAGTATGAATGATTTTTACGGTTAATTGCAATTTATAATTGATTCAATAGTTAACAATCAATAAAATACTCTATAGTTCGTAGGTGGTTTAAAATGTACATGTATTTTCAATTGAAGATTTTTATACACGTGGTGTTTGTTATTAGCTCATTGTTAATTGAATCTATTCATTCAGCAATCAGCTGTAGGGTAAATTTAAAACATTAATTTATTTCTCTCTATCTATCTCTATCTACAATAATGTATACAAAAATTTCTTATTACAGAGCTTGTATTTATGTGAATACTAACTGTCGCCCGCGACTCCGTCTGTGCGGAATTAAAAATAAACGTAATAAGTAGCCTATGTGTTCTTCCAGACTATGTTCTATATCTGACCTAAATTTCATCAAGATCTGTTGAGCCGTTTCAGAGATACCTTCAAACAAATATACATCCATCCATCCATCCATCTAAACATTGGCATTTATAATATTAGTGAGATATTAAGATTTAAGTTGCATTTTAAGTCACTTAGTTTAGATTTAGTATAAAAACTTTACTAAGGATCTGTTAATTAGACAATTTAACAATTGATTGCGGAAGTGACAATTTAAACATTAATGTAAATGTTTCAAATATCTTGACAGCTCTTAATATCGCGTGAGTTGCTGCGCAGAATACGATATAGGTTGTAACGGGGTGTAGTTGGATTCAGGGGGAGGGCACTGCGCAGTGCGCTAATGACCTTGGTCCGCAAAGATATTTGAATAGAGTTATATATTTTTGCAGGATCGCAGTGTCCATTTAAGGTTAGATGGTGGTCTCTGTTTTGAAATCCCTCCATGGCAATACTTACCAGTGGAAATGGATCATCATATAGCTAAAGTGAAGGAGGTTTGGGGCAATCTGTCATCTGTTAGAGATACGAGGAGATTTAGCTTGAGTATTACTAATAGGTATATAATTTAATTTAACATTGTTCTATCAAAAATATAGCATAAATGTAGTATTTAACGTTAGAGTAATGTTGTTTTTTTAACTTATTTAGAACTTTTTGTAATGTTCCATTATCTCCAGTGAAAATAGGGTTTTTCTCCTATAAAAACAGTCACACTTGGAAATTAGAAATCTAGTTACCCTGCAAAATATCCTGGTTATTTCATATTATTACATGTTTGCAGTAAAATAAGTCAATACGTGGATACAGTGATTGGCCCGTTTTTGGATACGTATCATAAAAATATCCAAACTTCATATCAGCAGATGACCAACAAAATACTTCGGAAGACAAAAGAAGAAATAAACGCGGCGATACGAATAAAGCACAAAGTATACGAAGACTTGATTAAAATGGCTGATCGATTGGCTGTACCAGGTAATTATCATTTATAAAAACAAACTGTCCAATGTTATCATTTAATATTAGTTGTTAGTTGAACGATAGATGGCGTGCATCGTTTTTATAGATCGCGGTATAAAGATTCGCGGAGATGGATTGACCTCACTTCACGATTTAATTAAATTTGTCTTCGCTACTACTAATACTAACTCCACCAACTCCACTGAGAAGGAGACTTTTTGAGGCTGCTTTACACAAACGAAATCACACTAAAAAAACTAGACTTTTTTAATTCAGTTTATGCATCTGTACGGAAAAACCTCTTCCCGAAACTCTAGTCAACAGATTGACAGAGAATCCTTGTGTAGTTTACTATAGCTATAACACTTTTGATACATTATTAATTTAAGCAATGTGTGATGAGGAACGTCGGTACGCGCGCACTATTGCAAGCCGTCACGTCGCTCAGATCTACAAATGTACGGAGGAGGCGAGGAACTCTATCACAAAGATGGGCAAATACGCTGAGGAAATGATAACAATCACACGGAATCATATGCAAGCAGCATTAGCTAATGCTACCAGCAAATTCGACGTTAACCAACAATATAAAAGAGAGAGTGATAAGTATGTTTTTAGTCCGAGCCCGGTGAAACTGTAAATGCCTCTTCAAGGCAAACAATGACTACTCAGTCACAAAAAAAAAGTGTTGCTAGTCCTTTATTTAGGGTTCTTAAAGTTTTTATCCCCTTGACTGATTGTGAAGACTGAGCCGTACAATCGAGGATATTAATTTCATATCAATTTTGATGAAATTTCACTCCGCACTAACAACTCAATTTGTTCGAAGACTTGTCATACCAACATAGACGCGTGTTAAATTATTATTACTGTGATGGGGACAGTTTGTTGTACGATATTCGATTCTAAATTGGAAGCTGTGGAATGGTCTGTCCTCGGCGGTATTTCCAAATCGCTACGACTTAGGGTCCTTTAAGAAGCGAGCGTATCATCATCTCAAAGGCCGGCAACACATCTGCGACTCCTCTGGTATTGCAGATGTGCGTCGTGCCATGGGCGTCGATGAACACCTTGGTGTTGTCGCTGCTCGTTTGTCCCCTTCTCTTATAAAAAAAGCAAATTTAACTCTTTGTACATACATATTAGGTCCTTACATATGAAATTGGCGTTTTACGTACTGGCCACTTTAATCACGAATTTCTCCTCTTTGGTAAGGAATTCCAAATTCAAATTTGTACAGTTATAGACTCATGTATTTGTGGTTCAATGACCGTCATTCATTTGTTTTTTTTTCTTCTGTTTTTTCTGTTTGCGTCACTCATTTTACAAAATGGAAAACTTAAAATATCGCATTATTTACGAGTACGAGTTCCGCCGTGGCACTAGTGCTGCGGAAACGACTCGAAGGGTGAATGATGTGTATGGCGGTCGTGTTGCAAAAGAAAACACAGTTCGTTTTTGGTTCCAACGTTTTCGTTCTGGAAATTTCGATCTGCAGAACAAGCCCCGTGGACGGCCTGAGACTCAAGTTGATAATGAAGAGTTAAAGGCTATTGTGGAAGCGGATTCATCGCAAACCACGTCCGAGTTAGCTGCAGGCTGCGATGTTAGTGATAAAACTGTTTTAATTCACTTGAAGCAAATTGGGAAGATTAAAAAGCTTGAAAGGTGGGTACCTCACGAATTGACTGAAGCAAACCGGCAAACGCGCGTCGACTGTTGCGTTACATTACTAAACCGGCACAATAATGAAGGTATTTTAAACCGAATCATTACCTGTGATGAAAAATGGGTTCTTTACGATAATCGGAAGCGCTCAGCGCAATGGTTGGATCCTGGCCAGCCAGCCAAATCCTGCCCCAAGCGAAAATTAACCCCAAAAAAGTTACTTGTAAGCGTTTGGTGGACTAGTGCCGGTATTGTTCATTACAGTTTTCTCAAATCTGGCCAGACTATTACGGCTGATGTCTATTGTCAGCAATTGCAAACCATGATGGAAAAGCTAGCGGCTAAACAACCTAGGCTGGTCAATCGCTCCACGCCACTGCTGCTTCACGACAACGCTAGACCACACACTGCGCAACAGACGGCTACTAAATTAGAAGAGCTTCAATTGGAAAGTCTAAGACATCCTCCGTACTCCCCGGACCTTGCTCCAACAGATTACCATTTTTTTCGTCCAAATCGCCTTCAAAGATTTTATTGATTCCCGTCCGACTGGTTTTTTTAGTAAAGGGATCAATGAACTACCTATGAGATGGCAAAAGTGCATAGAAAATAATGGTTCATA